>NW_022262631.1:100008-122508 GCF_002021735.2 Oncorhynchus kisutch | reverse complement strand
CTGAGTGCTGTCCTGAGGCTCTATGGGGTTGGTTTGGGTTAGTGAACTGAGCCTCAGTACCAGCTGGCTGAGTGCTGTCCTGAGGCTCTATGGGGTTGGTTTGGGTTAGTGAACTGAGCCTCAGTACCAGCTGGCTGAGTGTTGTTCTGAGGCTCTATGGGGTTGGTTTGGGTTAGTGAACTGAGCCTCAGAACCAGCTGGCTGAGTGCTGTCCTGAGGCTCTATGGGGTTGGTTTGGGTTAGTGAACTGAGCCTCAGAACCAGCTGGCTGAGTGCTGTCCTGAGGCTCTATGGGGTTGGTTTGGGTTAGTGAACTGAGCCTCAGAACCAGCTGGCTGAGTGCTGTCCTGAGGCTCTATGGGGTTGGTTTGGGTTAGTGAACTGAGCCTCAGTACCAGCTGGCTGAGTGCTGTCCTGAGGCTCTATGGGGTTGGTTTGGGTTAGTGAACTGAGCCTCAGTACCAGCTGGCTGAGTGTTGTTCTGAGGCTCTATGGGGTTGGTTTGGGTTAGTGAACTGAGCCTCAGAACCAGCTGGCTGAGTGCTGTCCTGAGGCTCTATGGGGTTGGTTTGGGTTAGTGAACTGAGCCTCAGTACCAGCTGGCTGAGTGCTGTCCTGAGGCTCTATGGGGTTGGTTTGGGTTAGTGAACTGAGCCTCAGAACCAGCTGGCTGAGTGTTGTCCTGAGGCTCTATGGGGTTGGTTTGGGTTGGTGAACTGAGCCTCAGTACCAGCTGGCTGAGTGTTGTCCTGAGGCTCTATGGGGTTGGTTTGGGTTAGTGAACTGAGCCTCAGAACCAGCTGGCTGAGTGCTGTCCTGAGGCTCTATGGGGTTGGTTTGGGTTAGTGAACTGAGCCTCAGAACCAGCTGGCTGAGTGCTGTCCTGAGGCTCTATGGGGTTGGTTTGGGTTAGTGAACTGAGCCTCAGTACCAGCTGGCTGAGTGTTGTCCTGAGGCTCTATGGGGTTGGTTTGGGTTAGTGAACTGAGCCTCAGAACCAGCTGGCCGAGTGTTGTCCTGAGGCTCTATGGGGTTGGTTTGGGTTAGTGAACTGAGCCTCAGAACCAGCTGGCTGAGTGCTGTCCTGAGGCTCTATGGGGTTGGTTTGGGTTAGTGAACTGAGCCTCAGTACCAGCTGGCTGAGTGCTGTCCTGAGGCTCTATGGGGTTGGTTTGGGTTAGTGAACTGAGCCTCAGTACCAGCTGGCTGAGTGCTGTCCTGAGGCTCTATGGGGTTGGTTTGGGTTATTGAACTGAGCCTCAGTACCAGCTGGCTGAGTGCTGTCCTGAGGCTCTATGGGGTTGGTTTGGGTTAGTGAACTGAGCCTCAGAACCAGCTGGCTGAGTGCTGTCCTGAGGCTCTATGGGGTTGGTTTGGGTTATTGAACTGAGCCTCAGTACCAGCTGGCTGAGTGCTGTCCTGAGGCTCTATGGGGTTGGTTTGGGTTAGTGAACTGAGCCTCAGAACCAGCTGGCTGAGTGTTGTCCTGAGGCTCTATGGGGTTGGTTTGGGTTAGTGAACTGAGCCTCAGTACCAGCTGGCTGAGTGTTGTCCTGAGGCTCTATGGGGTTGGTTTGGGTTAGTGAACTGAGCCTCAGTACCAGCTGGCTGAGTGTTGTCCTGGGGCTCTATGGGGTTGGTTTGGATTAGTGAACTGAGCCTCAGTACCAGCTGGCTGAGTGCTGTCCTGAGGCTCTATGGGGTTGGTTTGGGTTAGTGAACTGAGCCTCAGAACCAGCTGGCTGAGTGCTGTCCTGAGGCTCTATGGGGTTGGTTTGGGTTAGTGAACTGAGCCTCAGAACCAGCTGGCTGAGTGCTGTCCTGAGGCTCTATGGGGTTGGTTTGGGTTAGTGAACTGAGCCTCAGTACCAGCTGGCTGAGTGCTGTCCTGAGGCTCTATGGGGTTGGTTTGGGTTAGTGAACTGAGCCTCAGTACCAGCTGGCTGAGTGTTGTCCTGAGGCTCTATGGGGTTGGTTTGGGTTAGTGAACTGAGCCTCAGTACCAGCTGGCTGAGTGTTGTCCTGAGGCTCTATTGGGTTGGTTTGGGTTAGTGAACTGAGCCTCAGTACCAGCTGGCTGAGTGTTGTCCTGAGGCTCTATGGGGTTGGTTTGGGTTAGTGAACTGAGCCTCAGTACCAGCTGGCTGAGTGCTGTCCTGAGGCTCTATGGGGTTGGTTTGGGTTAGTGAACTGAGCCTCAGAACCAGCTGGCTGAGTGTTGTCCTGAGGCTCTATTGGGTTGGTTTGGGTTGGTGAACTGAGCCTCAGTACCAGCTGGCTGAGTGTTGTCCTGAGGCTCTATTGGGTTGGTTTGGGTTAGTGAACTGAGCCTCAGAACCAGCTGGCTGAGTGTTGTCCTGAGGCTCTATTGGGTTGGTTTGGGTTGGTGAACTGAGCCTCAGTACCAGCTGGCTGAGTGCTGTCCTGAGGCTCTATTGGGTTGGTTTGGGTTGGTGAACTGAGCCTCAGTACCAGCTGGCTGAGTGTTGTCCTGAGGCTCTATGGGGTTGGTTTGGGTTAGTGAACTGAGCCTCAGTACCAGCTGGCTGAGTGCTGTCCTGAGGCTCTATGGGGTTGGTTTGGGTTAGTGAACTGAGCCTCAGTACCAGCTGGCTGAGTGCTGTCCTGAGGCTCTATGGGGTTGGTTCGGGTTAGTGAACTGAGCCTCAGTACCAGCTGGCTGAGTGCTGTCCTGAGGCTCTATGGGGTTGGTTTGGGTTAGTGAACTGAGCCTCAGTACCAGCTGGTTGTGGGGACTCTTCTCTTGACATTGTAGAGCTGTGTGATGGAACATTTTGGGGGTCACTTGTTTTTAGATGGTTGTAAAATGAGATGTTTATTTCTTTTCTATTTGAATGAGCAGGGGGTTTTGGCCTCATTCTGATCTTTTTCTTTTTACTTGTAATACAGTCTGGCAAAACTCTGCATGCAGTGTTTCAATTGGACGTTTGTCCCATTTGGTCAATTCATTATTAGAGAGTGGACCCCATACTTCACTGCCCTACAGAGCAATTAGTTCTAGAACCGATTGGAAATGTTTGAGCCAGATTCTAATTGGAATTTTAATGTTCCTTTTAATGGCATAGAATGCTCTTCTTGCTTTGTCTCTCAGCCATGTGAATGCTTTGTCTCTCAGCCATGTGAATGCTTTGTCTCTCAGCCATGGGAATGCTTTGTCTCTCAGCCATGTGAATGCTTTGTCTCTCAGCCATGTGAAAGCATTGTCTCTCAGCCAGGTGCATGCTTTGTCTCTCAGCCATGTGAATGCTTTGTCTCTCAGCCATGTGAAAGCTTTGTCTCTCAGCCATGTGAAAGCTTTGTCTCTCAGCCATGTGAAAACTTTGTCTCTCAGCCATGTGAATGCTTTGTCTCTCAGCCATGTGAATGCTTTGTCTCTCAGCCATGTGAATGCTTTGTCTCTCAGCCATGTGAATGCTTTGTCTCTCAGCCATGTGAAAACTTTGTCTCTCAGCCATGTGAATGCTTTGTCTCTCAGCCATGTGAATGCTTTGTCTCTCAGCCATGTGAATGCTTTGTCTCTCAGCCATGTGAATGCTTTGTCTCTCAGCCATGTGAAAGCATTGTCTCTCAGCCATGTGCATGCTTTGTCTCTCAGCCATGTGAATGCTTTGTCTCTCAGCCATGTGAAAGCTTTGTCTCTCAGCCATGTGAAAGCTTTGTCTCTCAGCCATGTGAAAACTTTGTCTCTCAGCCATGTGAATGCTTTGTCTCTCAGCCATGTGAATGCTTTGTCTCTCAGCCATGTGAATGCTTTGTCTCTCAGCCATGTGAATGCTTTGTCTCTCAGCCATGTGAAAACTTTGTCTCTCAGCCATGTGAATGCTTTGTCTCTCAGCCATGTGAATGCTTTGTCTCTCAGCCATGTGAAAGCTTTGTCTCTCAGCCATGTGAAAGATTTGTCTCTCAGCCATGTGAAAGATTTGTCTCTCAGCCATGTGAAAGATTTGTCTCTCAGCCATGTGAAAGATTTGTCTCTCAGCCATGTGAAAGCTTTGTCTCTCAGCCATGTGAATGCTTTGTCTCTCAGCCATGTGAATGCTTTGTCTCTCAGCCATGTGAATGCTTTGTCTCTCAGCCTTGTGAATGCTTTGTCTCTCAGCCATGTGAAAACTTTGTCTCTCAGCCATGTGTAAGCTTTGTCTCTCAGCCATGTGGAAGCTTTGTCTCTCAGCCATGTGAATGCTTTGTCTCTCAGCCATGTGAAAGCTTTGTCTCTCAGCCATGTGAATGCTTTGTCTCTCAGCCATGTGAAAGCTTTGTCTCTCAGCCATGTGAAAGCTTTGTCTCTCAGCCATGTGAATGATTTGTCTCTCAGCCATGTGTAAGCTTTGTCTCTCAGCCATGTGAATGCTTTGTCTCTCAGCCATGTGAAAGCTTTGTCTCTCAGCCATGTGTAAGCTTTGTCTCTTAGCCATGTGAATGCTTTGTCTCTCAGCCATGTGAATGCTTTGTCTCTCAGCCAGGTGAATGCTTGTCTCTCAGCCATGTGAAAGCTTTGTCTCTCAGCCATGTGAATGCTTTGTCTCTCAGCCATGTGAATGCTTTGTCTCTCAGCCATGTGAAAGCTTCCTGTGTTGCTGATATTTAGTCCTACATACATGTTGTTTTTTGCTGTGTTCAAATAGAATTTATATTTGTCATCCTTTTTTGGAATATAATTTTTTTTTAGGTTAAAGGTCAGAGCCCAGGTCAGACAGAACCTGTGATTAACGGTCAGAGCCCAGGTCAGACAGAACCTGTGGTTAACGGTCAGAACCCAGGTCTGATAGAACCTGTGATTAACGGTCAGAGCCCGTCTACTGCAGACCCTCCTTAGTGGGAGACAGCAGACCCTCCTTAGTGGGAGACAGCAGCACCAGGCCATCTGTCTACAGCAGACCCTCCTTAGTGGGAGACAGTAGACCCTCCTTATTGGGAGACAGCAGCCCCTCCTTAGTGGGAGACAGCAGACCCTCCTTAGTGGGAGACAGCAGCACCAGGTCATCTGTCTACTGCAGACCCTCCTTAGTAGGAGACAGCAGACCCTCCTTAGTGGGAGACAGCAGACCCTCCTTAGTGTGAGACAGCAGACCCTCCTTAGTGGGAGACAGCAGACCCTCCTTAGTGGGAGACAGCAGATCCTCCTTAGTGGGAGACAGCAGTCCCTCCTTAGAGGGAAACAGCAGACCCTCCTTAGTGGGAGACAGCAGATCCTCCTTAGTGGGAGACAGCAGACCCTCCTTAGTGGGAGACAGCAGACCCTCCTTAGTGGGAGACAGCAGACCCTCCTTAGTGGGAGACAGCAGACCCTCCTTAGTGGGAGACAGCAGACCCTCCTTAGTGGGAGACAGCAGACCCTCCTTAGTGGGAGACAACAGACCCTCCTTAGTGGGAGACAACAGACCCTCCTTAGTGGGAGACAACAGACCCTCCTTAGTGGGAGACAACATACCCTCCTTAGTGGGAGACAACAGACCCTCCTTAGTGGGAGACAGCAGACCCTCCTTAGTGGGAGACAACAGACCCTCCTTAGTGGGAGACAACAGACCCTCCTTAGTGGGAGACAACAGACCCTCCTTAGTGGGAGACAACATACCCTCCTTAGTGGGAGACAACAGACCCTCCTTAGTGGGAGACAGCAGACCCTCCTTAGTGGGAGACAGCAGACCCTCCTTAGTGGGAGACAGCAGACCCTCCTTAGTGGGAGACAGCAGACCCTCCTTAGTGGGAGACAGCAGACCCTCCTTAGTGGGAGACAACAGACCCTCCTTAGTGGGAGACAACAGACCCTCCTTAGTGGGAGACAACAGACCCTCCTTAGTGGGAGACAACAGACCCTCCTTAGTGGGAGACAACAGACCCTCCTTAGTGGGAGACAACATACCCTCCTTAGTGGGAGACAGCAGCACCAGGTCATCTGTCTACAGCAGACACTTGATTTCAGTGTTGTGTAGGGTGATACCAGGTGCTGCCAATTCTTCTGTTTTTGCCAATTCATTAATGTCGATGTTAAATAGTATTGGACTTATTGGGCAGCCCTGTTTCACCCTAAGTCCCCGAGAGACGAAGTCTGTTTGCTTGTTGCCAATTTTAACGTCGCAATTTGTTTTTAGTGTACATTGATTTAATAAAATCATATGTTTATATTTATATTATATTTATATTAGTTTATAATAATAAAAATACCCAAATTTAATCAAATGCTTCTTTGAAGTTGTAATGAACACGATGGGAGCCAGAGAGCTGGTTTAAAGCACAGGGTGCAGCAGGTGTTTATTAGTAAAGGAACACAGGAGGAGGCAGGTAGCTGGGACCAGGGGCAGGTTGCTGGGACCAGGGGCTGGTAGCTGGGTCTAGGGGCTGGTAGCTGGGTCCAGGGGCTGGTAGCTGGGACCAGGGGCTGGTAGCTGGGACCAGGGGCTGGTAGCTGGGACCAGGGGCTGGTAGCTGGGTCCAGGGGCAGGTAGCTGGGTCCAGGGGCAGGTAGCTGGGTCCAGGGGCAGGTAGCTGGGTCCAGGGGCTGGTAGCTGGGACCAGGGGCAGGTTGCTGGGTCCAGGGGCAGGTAGCTGGGACCAGGGGCTGGTAGTTGGGACCAGGGGCAGGTAGCTGGGACCAGGGGCTGGTAGCTGGGTCTAGGGGCTGGTAGCTGGGTCCAGGGGCAGGTAGCTGGGACCAGGGGCTGGTAGCTGGGACCAGGGACAGGTAGCTGGGTCCAGGGGCTGGTAGCTGGGTCCAGGGGCTGGTAGCTGGGTCCAGGGACAGGTAGCTGGGTCCAGGGGCAGGTAGCTGGGACCAGGGGCTGGTAGTTGGGACCAGGGGCTGGTAGCTGGGACCAGGGGCTGGTAGCTGGGACCAGGGGCTGGTAGCTTGGTCTAGGGGCAGGTAGCTGGGTCCAGGGGCTGGTAGCTGGGTCCAGGGGCAGGTAGCTGGGTCCAGGGGCAGGTAGCTGGGACCAGGGGCTGGTAGTTGGGACCAGGGGCTGGTAGCTGGGACCAGGGGCTGGTAGCTGGGACCAGGGGCTGGTAGCTTGGTCTAGGGGCAGGTAGCTGGGTCCAGGGGCTGGTAGCTGGGTCCAGGGGCAGGTAGCTGGGTCCAGGGGCTGGTAGCTGGGTCCAGGGGCAGGTAGCTGGGTCCAGGGGCTGGTAGCTGGGTCCAGGGGCTGGTAGCTGGGTCCAGGGGCTGGTAGCTGGGTCCAGGGGCTGGTAGCTGGGTCCAGGGGCAGGTAGCTGGGTCCAGGGGCTGGTAGCTGGGTCCAGGGGCAGGTAGCTGGGACCAGGGGCAGGTAGCTGGGACCAGGGGCAGGTTGCTGGGTCCAGGGGCTGGTAGCTGGGTCCAGGGGCTGGTAGCTGGGACCAGGGGCTGGTAGCTGGGTCCAGGGGCTGGTAGCTGGGTCCAGGGGCTGGTAGCTGGGACCAGGGGCTGGTAGCTGGGTCCAGGGGCTGGTAGCTGGGACCAGGGGCTGGTAGCTGGGACCAGGGGCAGGTAGCTGGGACCAGGGACAGGTAGCTGGGTCCAGGGGCTGGTAGCTGGGTCCAGGGGCTGGTAGCTGGGACCAGGGGCTGGTAGCTGGGTCCAGGGGCTGGTAGCTGGGACCAGGGGCAGGTTGCTGGGACCAGGGGCTGGTAGCTGGGTCCAGGGGCTGGTAGCTGGGTCCAGGGGCTGGTAGCTGGGTCCAGGGGCTGGTAGCTGGGACCAGGGACAGGTAGCTGGGTCCAGGGGCTGGTAGCTGGGTCCAGGGGCTGGTAGCTGGGTCCAGGGGCTGGTAGCTGGGACCAGGGGCAGGTTGCTGGGTCCAGGGGCTGGTAGCTGGGTCCAGGGGCTGGTAGCTGGGTCCAGGGGCTGGTAGCTGGGTCTAGGGGCTGGTAGCTGGGTCCAGGGGCAGGTAGCTGGGTCCAGGGGCAGGTAGCTGGGACCAGGGGCTGGTAGCTGGGACCAGGGGCTGGTAGCTGGGACCAGGGGCAGGTTGCTGGGTCCAGGGGCTGGTAGCTGGGTCCAGGGGCTGGTAGCTGGGTCCAGGGGCTGGTAGCTGGGTCCAGGGGCAGGTAGCTGGGTCCAGGGGCAGGTAGCTGGGTCCAGGGGCTGGTAGCTGGGTCCAGGGGCTGGTAGCTGGGTCCAGGGGCTGGTAGCTGGGTCCAGGGGCTGGTAGCTGGGTCCAGGGGCAGGTAGCTGGGTCCAGGGGCAGGTAGCTGGGTCCAGGGGCAGGTAGCTGGGTCCAGGGGCTGGTAGCTGGGTCCAGGGGCTGGTAGCTGGGTCCAGGGGCAGGTAGCTGGGTCCAGGGGCTGGTAGCTGGGTCCAGGGGCAGGTAGCTGGGTCCAGGGGCTGGTAGCTGGGGCCAGGGGCAGGTAGCTGGGTCCAGGGGCAGGTAGCTGGGTCCAGGGGCAGGTAGCTGGGACCAGGGGCAGGTAGCTGGGTCCAGGGGCAGGTAGCTGGGACCAGGGGCAGGTAGCTGGGACCAGGGGCTGGTAGCTGGGACCAGGGGCTGGTAGCTGGGACCAGGGGCAGGTAGCTGGGTCCAGGGGCAGGTAGCTGGGTCCAGGGGCAGGTAGCTGGGTCCAGGGGCTGGTAGCTGGGTCCAGGGGCATGTAGCTGGGTCCAGGGGCAGGTAGCTGGGACCAGGGGCTGGTAGCTGGGACCAGGGGCTGGTAGTTGGGACCAGGGGCAGGTAGCTGGGTCCAGGGGCAGGTAGCTGGGACCAGGGGCTGGTAGCTGGGTCCAGGGGCTGGTAGCTGGGTCCAGGGGCTGGTAGCTGGGTCCAGGGGCTGGTAGCTGGGACCAGGGGCTGGTAGCTGGGTCCAGGGGCTGGTAGCTGGGTCCAGGGGCAGGTAGCTGGGTCCAGGGGCAGGTAGCTGGGTCCAGGGGCAGGTAGCTGGGTCCAGGGGCAGGTAGCTGGGTACAGGGGCAGGTAGCTGGGACCAGGGGCAGGTAGCTGGGACCAGGGGCTGGTAGCTGGGACCAGGGGCTGGTAGCTGGGACCAGGGGCAGGTAGCTGGGTCCAGGGGCAGGTAGCTGGGTCCAGGGGCAGGTAGCTTGGTCCAAGGGCTGGTAGCTGGGTCCAGGGGCAGGTAGCTGGGTCCAGGGGCAGGTAGCTGGGACCAGGGGCTGGTAGCTGGGACCAGGGGCTGGTAGCTGGGACCAGGGGCTGGTAGCTGGGTCCAGGGGCAGGTAGCTGGGTCCAGGGGCTGGTAGCTGGGTCCAGGGGCTGGTAGCTGGGTCCAGGGGCAGGTAGCTGGGTCCAGGGGCAGGTAGCTGGGTCCAGGGGCAGGTAGCTGGGTCCAGGGGCAGGTAGCTGGGTCCAGGGGCAAGTAGCTGGGTCCAGGGGCAGGTAGCTGGGTCCAGGGGCAGGTAGCTGGATCCAGGGGCAGGTAGCTGAGTCCAGGGGCTGGTAGCTGGGTCTAGGGGCTGGTAGCTGGGTCCAGGGGCTGGTAGCTGGGTCCAGGGGCAGGTATCTGGGTCCAGGGGCAGGTAGCTGGGTCCAGGGGCTGGTAGCTGGGTCCAGGGGCAGGTAGCTGGGTCCAGGGGCAGGTAGCTGGGTCCAGGGGCTGAGCTGCATTCAGGGGATCTACGTGTTTGAGAGTGTGAGCTGGACAGTGGGCCTGGAGAGTGAGCTGGACAGTGGGCCTGGAGAGTGAGCTGGACAGTGGGCCTGGAGAGTGAGCTGTGTTCAGGGGACCAACGTGTTTGAGAGTGTGAGTTGGACAGTGGGCCTGGAGAGTGAGCTGTGTTCAGGGGACCTATGTGTTTGAGAGTGTGAGCTGGACAGTGGGCCTGGAGAGTGAGCTGTGTTCAGGGGACCTACGTTTTTGAGAGTGTGAGTTGGAAAGTGGGCCTGGAGAGTGAGCTGTGTTCAGGGGACCTACGTGTTTGAGAGTGTGAGCTGGACAGTGGGCCTGGAGAGTGAGCTGCGTTCAGGGGACCTACGTGTTTGAGAGTGTGAGCTGGAAGCAGACGCTTACAGAAGTCTACGAAACACGAGTAGCTTGTGTCTTTGTTCTGGTTTAATTGTTTGTCAATTAAGAGTGTGGAGGTTGGAAATGTGGTCTGTTGTAAAATCCAGCCTGGCTTCTGCTTAGGACGTTGTGTTCATCAAGGAAATGATCTAGTCTGCTATTTATGATACTGCAGAGAATCTACCCCAATGCCAAATCCACTGTAATTATTTGGGTCAAATTTGTCTCCATTTTTATAGATTGGTGTGATCAATCCTTGGTTCCAAATATTGGGGAAAATACCTGCAGTGAGGATAATGTTGAAGAGTTTGAGTATAGCCCATTAGAATTTGTGGTCTGTATATTTGATCATTTCATTTAAAATACCATCAGCACCACAGGCCTCTTTGGGTTTGAGAGTGCGTCGTTTTTCCAATAATTCTTCTTCTGTAATTGGGGTAGCCACAGAATTCTGACTCGCTGATTCAAGGATGTGTTATTTGTCTTGTCTATCTTTTTGTTCTGGGCTCTTTGTTATATTGCTGTAGAGGTTTGCAAAGTGATTTCTCCATATATCCCCATCTTGGATAGCCAGTTCCTCCTGATGAGGTTTGATTCTATGGATTCCTCAATTCCATCCAGCTGATTTCCAATGTGCTGTTCCTGTTCTGTTCTTAGGGTGTGTTTGTGTTGCTTCAGTGTTTCTCCATATTGGGTGTGTTTGTGTTGCTTCAGTGTTTCTCCATATTGGGTGTGTTTGTATTGCCTCAGTGTTTCTCCATATTGGGTGTGTTTATATTGGTTCAGTGTTCCCCCATATAGGGTGTGTTTGTGTTGCTTCAGTGTTTCTCCATATAGGGTGTGTTTATATTGGTTCAGTGTTCCCCCATATAGGGTGTGTTTGTATTGGTTCAGTGTTTCCCCATATTGGGTGTGTTTGTATTGGTTCAGTGTTCCCCCATATAGGGTGTGTTTGTATTGCCTCAGTGTTTCTCCATATTGGGTGTGTTTGTATTGGTTCAGTGTTCCCCCATATAGGGTGTGTTTGTATTGGTTCAGTGTTTCTCCATATTGGGTGTGTTTATATTGGTTCAGTGTTCCCCCATATAGGGTGTGTTTGTATTGGTTCAGTGTTTCTCCATATTGGGTGTGTTTATATTGGTTCAGTGTTCCCCCATATAGGGTGTGTTTGTATTGGTTCAGTGTTTCTCCATATTGGGTGTGTTTATATTGGTTCAGTGTTCCCCCATATAGGGTGTGTTTGTATTGGTTCAGTGTTTCCCCATATTGGGTGTGTTTGTATTGGTTCAGTGTTTCTCCATATTGGGTGTGTTTATATTGGTTCAGTGTTCCCCCATATAGGGTGTGTTTGTATTGGTTCAGTGTTTCCCCATATTGGGTGTGTTTGTATTGGTTCAGTGTTCCCCCATATAGGGTGTGTTTGTATTGCCTCAGTGTTTCTCCATATTGGGTGTGTTTGTATTGGTTCAGTGTTCCCCCATATAGGGTGTGTTTGTATTGGTTCAGTGTTTCTCCATATTGGGTGTGTTTGTATTGGTTCAGTGTTTCTCCATATTGGGTGTGTTTGTATTGGTTCAGTGTTTCTCCATATTGGGTGTGTTTGTATTGCCTCAGTGTTTCTCCATATTGGGTGTGTTTGTATTGGTTCAGTGTTTCTCCATATTGGGTGTGTTTGTATTGCCTCAGTGTTTGTCCATATTGGGTGTGTTTGTATTGCCTCAGTGTTTCTCCATATTGGGTGTGTTTGTATTGCCTCAGTGTTTCTCCATATAGGGTGTGTTTGTATTGCCTCAGTGTTTCTCCATATTGGGTGTGTTTGTATTGCCTCAGTGTTTCTCCATATAGGGTGTGTTTGTATTGCCTCAGTGTTTCTCCATATTGGGTGTGTTTGTATTGGTTCAGTGTTTCTCCATATTGGGTGTGTTTGTATTGCCTCAGTGTTTCCCCATATTGGGTGTGTTTGTATTGCCTCAGTGTTTCTCCATATTGGGTGTGTTTGTATTGGTTCAGTGTTTCTCCATATAGGGTGTGTTTGTATTGGTTCAGAATTTCTCCATATTGGGTGTGTTTGTATTGGTTCAGTGTTCCCCCATATAGGGTGTGTTTGTATTGGTTCAGTGTTTCTCCATATTGGGTGTGTTTGTATTGGTTCAGTGTTTCTCCATATTGGGTGTGTTTGTATTGGTTCAGAATTTCTCCATATTGGGTGTGTTTGTATTGGTTCAGTGTTCCCCCATATAGGGTGTGTTTGTATTGGTTCAGTGTTTCTCCATATTGGGTGTGTTTGTATTGGTTCAGTGTTTCTCCATATTGGGTGTGTTTGTATTGGTTCAGTGTTTCTCCATATTGGGTGTGTTTGTATTGCCTCAGTGTTTCTCCATATTGGGTGTGTTTGTATTGCCTCAGTGTTTCTCCATATTGGGTGTGTTTGTATTGGTTCAGTGTTTCTCCATATTGGGTGTGTTTGTATTGCCTCAGTGTTTCTCCATATTGGGTGTGTTTGTATTGCCTCAGTGTTTCTCCATATTGGGTGTGTTTGTATTGCCTCAGTGTTTCTAGATATTGGGTGTGTTTGTATTGCCTCAGTGTTTCTCCATATTGGGTGTGTTTGTATTGCCTCAGTGTTTCTCCATATTGGGTGTGTTTGTATTGCCTCAGTGTTTCTCCATATTGGGTGTGTTTGTATTGCCTCAGTGTTTCTCCATATTGGGTGTGTTTGTATTGCCTCAGTGTTTCTCCATATTGGGTGTGTTTGTATTGGTTCAGTGTTTCTCCATATTGGGTGTGTTTGTATTGCCTCAGTGTTTCTCCATATAGGGTGTGTTTATATTGGTTCAGTGTTCCCCCATATAGGGTGTGTTTGTATTGCCTCAGTGTTTCTCCATATTGGGTGTGTTTGTATTGCCTCAGTGTTTCTCCATATAGGGTGTGTTTATATTGGTTCAGTGTTCCCCCATATAGGGTGTGTTTGTATTGCCTCAGTGTTTCTCCATATTGGGTGTGTTTGTATTGCCTCAGTGTTTCTCCATATTGGGTGTGTTTGTATTGGTTCAGTGTTTCTCCATATTGGGTGTGTTTGTATTGCCTCAGTGTTTCTCCATATTGGGTGTGTTTGTATTGGTTCAGTGTTTCTCCATATTGGGTGTGTTTGTATTGCCTCAGTGTTTCTCCATATTGGGTGTGTTTGTATTGCCTCAGTGTTTCCCCATATAGGGTGTGTTTGTATTGCCTCAGTGTTTCTCCATATTGGGTGTGTTTGTATTGCCTCAGTGTTCCCCCATATTGGGTGTGTTTGTATTGCCTCAGTGTTTCCCCATATTGGGTGTGTTTGTATTGCCTCAGTGTTTCTCCATATTGGGTGTGTTTGTATTGCCTCAGTGTTTCTCCGTATTGGGTGTGTTTGTATTGCCTCAGTGTTTCTCCATATTGGGTGTGTTTGTATTGCCTCAGTGTTTCTCCGTATTGGGTGTGTTTGTATTGCCTCAGTGTTTCTCCATATAGGGTGTGTTTGTATTGCCTCAGTGTTTCTCCATATTGGGTGTGTTTGTATTGCCTCAGTGTTTCTCCGTATTGGGTGTGTTTGTATTTCCTCAGTGTTTCTCCATATTGGGTGTGTTTGTAATGGTTCAGTGTTTCTCCATATTGGGTGTGTTTGTATTGCCTCAGTGTTTCTCCATATTGGGTGTGTTTGTATTGGTTCAGTGTTTCTCCATATTGGGTGTGTTTGTATTGCCTCAGTGTTTCCCCATATTGGGTGTGTTTGTATTGCCTCAGTGTTTCTCCATATTGGGTGTGTTTGTATTGCCTCAGTGTTTCTCCATATTGGGTGTGTTTGTATTGGTTCAGTGTTTCTCCATATTGGGTGTGTTTGTATTGCCTCAGTGTTTCTCCATATTGGGTGTGTTTGTATTGCCTCAGTGTTTCTCCATATTGGGTGTGTTTGTATTGCCTCAGTGTTTCTAGATATTGGGTGTGTTTGTATTGCCTCAGTGTTTCTCCATATTGGGTGTGTTTGTATTGCCTCAGTGTTTCTCCATATTGGGTGTGTTTGTATTGCCTCAGTGTTTCTCCATATTGGGTGTGTTTGTATTGCCTCAGTGTTTCTCCATATTGGGTGTGTTTGTATTGCCTCAGTGTTTCTCCATATTGGGTGTGTTTGTATTGGTTCAGTGTTTCTCCATATTGGGTGTGTTTGTATTGCCTCAGTGTTTCTCCATATAGGGTGTGTTTATATTGGTTCAGTGTTCCCCCATATAGGGTGTGTTTGTATTGCCTCAGTGTTTCTCCATATTGGGTGTGTTTGTATTGCCTCAGTGTTTCTCCATATAGGGTGTGTTTATATTGGTTCAGTGTTCCCCCATATAGGGTGTGTTTGTATTGCCTCAGTGTTTCTCCATATTGGGTGTGTTTGTATTGCCTCAGTGTTTCTCCATATTGGGTGTGTTTGTATTGGTTCAGTGTTTCTCCATATTGGGTGTGTTTGTATTGCCTCAGTGTTTCTCCATATTGGGTGTGTTTGTATTGGTTCAGTGTTTCTCCATATTGGGTGTGTTTGTATTGCCTCAGTGTTTCTCCATATTGGGTGTGTTTGTATTGCCTCAGTGTTTCCCCATATAGGGTGTGTTTGTATTGCCTCAGTGTTTCTCCATATTGGGTGTGTTTGTATTGCCTCAGTGTTCCCCCATATTGGGTGTGTTTGTATTGCCTCAGTGTTTCCCCATATTGGGTGTGTTTGTATTGCCTCAGTGTTTCTCCATATTGGGTGTGTTTGTATTGCCTCAGTGTTTCTCCGTATTGGGTGTGTTTGTATTGCCTCAGTGTTTCTCCATATTGGGTGTGTTTGTATTGCCTCAGTGTTTCTCCGTATTGGGTGTGTTTGTATTGCCTCAGTGTTTCTCCATATAGGGTGTGTTTGTATTGCCTCAGTGTTTCTCCATATTGGGTGTGTTTGTATTGCCTCAGTGTTTCTCCGTATTGGGTGTGTTTGTATTTCCTCAGTGTTTCTCCATATTGGGTGTGTTTGTAATGGTTCAGTGTTTCTCCATATTGGGTGTGTTTGTATTGCCTCAGTGTTTCTCCATATTGGGTGTGTTTGTATTGGTTCAGTGTTTCTCCATATTGGGTGTGTTTGTATTGCCTCAGTGTTTCCCCATATTGGGTGTGTTTGTATTGCCTCAGTGTTTCTCCATATAGGGTGTGTTTGTATTGCCTCAGTGTTTCTCCATATTGGGTGTGTTTGTATTGGTTCAGTGTTTCCCCATATTGGGTGTGTTTGTATTGCTTCAGTGTTTCTCCGTATTGGAGGCGTATATTGTTGTTGTCTGGTACCCTGTGTTTTTTTATTAGATATTTTTCTATATTACTTTCTTAGATTTTTTCAATCGTTATCAAACCAGAATTCATTCTCTATTATTTTGACAGTCCCAGTCTGTTACCTTACACCATGACAGTCCCAGTCTGTTATAAACAGTCTGTTACCTTACACCATGACAGACCCAGTCTGTTACCTGACACCATGACAGTCCCAGTCTGTTATAAACAGTCTGTTACCTGACACCATGACAGTCCCAGTCTGTTACCATACACCATGACAGTCCCAGTCTGTTACCTTACACCATAACAGTCCCAGTCTGTTATAAACAGTCTGTTACCTTACACCATGACAGACCCAGTCTGTTACCTGACACCATGACAGTCCCAGTCTGTTATAAACAGTCTGTTACTTGACACCATGACAGTCCCAGTCTGTTACCATACACCATGACAGTCCCAGTCTGTTACCTTACACCATGACAGTCCCAGTCTGTTATAAACAGTCTGTTACCTTACACCATGACAGACCCAGTCTGTTACCTGACACCATGACAGTCCCAGTCTGTTATAAACAGTCTGTTACCTTACACCATGACAGACCCAGTCTGTTACCTGACACCATGACAGTCCCAGTCTGTTATAAACAGTCTGTTACCTTATACAATTTTTTATTTATTTTATTTTACCTTTATTTAACCAGGTAGGCAAGTTGAGAACAAGTTCTCATTTACAATTGCGACCTGGCCAAGATAAAGCAAAGCAGTTCGACAGATAAAACGACACAGAGTTACACATGGAGTAAAAACAAACATACAGTCAATAATGCAGTATAAACAAGTCTATATACAATGTGAGGTGAGAAGGGAGGTAAAGGCAAAAAAGGCCATGATGGCAAAGTAAATACAATATAGCAAGTAAAATACTGGAATGGTAGTTTTGCAATGGAAGAATGTGCAAAGTAGAAATAAAAAATAATGGGGTGCAAAGGAGCAAAATAAATAAATAAATTAAAATTAAATACAGTTGGGAAAGAGGTAGTTGTTTGGGCTAAATTATAGGTGGGCTATGTACAGGTGCAGTAATCTGTGAGCTGCTCTGACAGTTGGTGCTTAAAGCTAGTAAGGGAGATAAGTGTTTCCAGTTTCAGAGATTTTTGTAGTTCGTTCCAGTCATTGGCAGCAGAGAACTGGAAGGAGAGGCGGCCAAAGAAAGAATTGGTTTTGGGGGTGACTAGAGAGATATACCTGCTGGAGCGTGTGCTACAGGTGGGAGATGCTATGGTGACCAGCGAGCTGAGATAAGGGGGGACTTTACCTAGCAGGGTCTTGTAGATGACATGGAGCCAGTGGGTTTGGCGACGAGTATGAAGCGAGGGCCAGCCAACGAGAGCGTACAGGTCGCAATGGTGGGTAGTATATGGGGCTTTGGTGATAAAACGGATTGCACTGTGATAGACTGCATCCAATTTGTTGAGTAGGGTATTGGAGGCTATTTTGTAAATGACATCGCCAAAGTCGAGGATTGGTAGGATGGTCAGTTTTACAAGGGTATGTTTGGCAGCATGAGTGAAGGATGCTTTGTTGCGAAATAGGAAGCCAATTCTAGATTTAACTTTGGATTGGAGATGTTTGATATGGGTCTGGAAGGAGAGTTTACAGTCTAACCAGACACCTAAGTATTTGTAGTTGTCCACGTATTCTAAGTCAGAGCCGTCCAGAGTAGTGATGTTGGACAGGCGGGTAGGTGCAGGTAGCGATCGGTTGAAGAGCATGCATTTAGTTTTACTTGTATTTAAGAGCAATTGGAGGCCACGGAAGGAGAGTTGTATGGCATTGAAGCTTGCCTGGAGGGTTGTTAACACAGTGTCCAAAGAAGGGCCGGAAGTATACAGAATGGTGTCGTCTGCGTAGAGGTGGATCAGGGACTCACCAGCAGCAAGAGCGACCTCATTGATGTATACAGAGAAGAGAGTCGGTCCAAGAATTGAACCCTGTGGCACCCCCATAGAGACTGCCAGAGGTCCGGACAGCAGACCCTCCGATTTGACACACTGAACTCTATCAGAGAAGTAGTTGGTGAACCAGGCGAGGCAATCATTTGAGAAACCAAGGCTGTCGAGTCTGCCGATGAGGATATGGTGATTGACAGAGTCGAAAGCCTTGGCCAGATCAATGAATACGGCTGCACAGTAATGTTTCTTATCGATGGCGGTTAAGATATCGTTTAGGACCTTGAGCGTGGCTGAGGTGCACCCATGACCAGCTCTGAAACCGGATTGCATAGCAGAGAAGGTATGGTGAGATTCGAAATGGTCGGTAATCTGTTTGTTGACTTGGCTTTCGAAGACCTTAGAAAGGCACGGTAGGATAGATATAGGTCTGTAGCAGTTTGGGTCAAGAGTGTCCCCCCCTTTGAAGAGGGGGATGACCGCAGCTGCTTTCCAATCTTTGGGAATCTCAGACGACACGAAAGAGAGGTTGAACAGGCTAGTAATAGGGGTGGCAACAATTTCGGCAGATAATTTTAGGAAGAAAGGGTCCAGATTGTCTAGCCCGGCTGATTTGTAGGGGTCCAGATTTTGCAGCTCTTTCAGAACATCAGCTGAATGGATTTGGGAGAAGGAGAAATGGGGAAGGCTTGGGCGAGTTGCTGTTGGGGGTGCAGTGCTGTTGTCCGGGGTAGGAGTAGCCAGGTGGAAAGCATGGCCAGCCGTAGAAAAATGCTTATTGAAATTCTCAATTATGGTGGATTTATCAGTGGTGACAGTGTTTCCTATCTTCAGTGCAGTGGGCAGCTGGGAGGAGGTGTTCTTATTCTCCATGGACTTTACAGTGTCCCAGAACTTTTTTGAGTTAGTGTTGCAGGAAGCAAATTTCTGCTTGAAAAAGCTAGCCTTGGCTTTTCTAACTGCCTGTGTATAATGATTTCTAGCTTCCCTGAACAGCTGCATATCACGGGGGCTGTTCGATGCTAATGCAGAACGCCATAGGATGTTTTTGTGTTGGTTAAGGGCAGTCAGGTCTGGGGAGAACCAAGGGCTATATCTGTTCCTGGTTCTAAATTTCTTAAATGGGGCATGTTTATTTAAGATGGTTAGGAAGGCATTTTAAAAAAATATCCAGGCATCCTCTACTGACGGGATGAGATCAATATCCTTCCAGGATACCCCGGCCAGGTCGATTAGAAAGGCCTGCTCGCAGAAGTGTTTCAGGGAGCGTTTTACAGTGATGAGTGGAGGTCGTTTGACCGCTGACCCATTACGGATGCAGGCAATGAGGCAGTGATCGCTGAGATCTTGGTTGAAGACAGCAGAGGTGTATTTAGAGGGGAAGTTGGTTAGGATGATATCTATGAGGGTGCCCGTGTTTAAGGTTTTGGGGAGGTACCTGGTAGGTTCATTGATTATTTGTGTGAGATTGAGGGCATCAAGTTTAGATTGTAGGATGGCTGGGGTGTTAAGCATGTTCCAGTTTAGGTCGCCTAGCAGCACGAACTCTGAAGATAGATGGGGGGCAATCAGTTCACATATGGTGTCCAGAGCACAGCTGGGGGCAGAGGGTGGTCTATAGCAGGCGGCAACGGTGAGAGACTTGTTTTTAGAGAGGTGGATTTTTAAAAGTAGAAGTTCGAATTGTTTGGGTACAGACCTGGATAGTAGGACAGAACTCTGCAGGCTATCTTTGCAGTAGATTGCAACACCGCCCCCTTTGGCAGTTCTATCTTGTCTGAAAATGTTGTAGTTTGGAATTAAAATGTCTGAGTTTTTGGTGGTCTTCCTAAGCCAGGATTCAGACACAGCTAGAACATCCGGGTTGGCAGAGTGTGCTAAAGCAGTGAATAGAACAAACTTAGGGAGGAGGCTTCTAATGTTAACATGCATGAAACCAAGGCTATTACGGTTACAGAAGTCGTCAAAAGAGAGCGCCTGGGGAATAGGAGTGGAGCTAGGCACTGCAGGGCCTGGATTCACCTCTACATCGCCAGAGGAACATAGGAGGAGTAGAATAAGGGTACGGCTAAAAGCTATGAGAATTGGTCGTCTAGAACGTCTGGAACATAGAGTAAAAGGAGGTTTCTGGGGGCGATAAAATAGCATCAAGGTATAATGTACAGACAAATGTATGGTAGGATGTGAATACAGTGGAGGTAAACCTAGGTATTGAGTGATGAAGAGAGAGATATTGTCTCTAGAAACATCGTTGAAACCAGGAGATGTCATTGCATGTGTGGGTGGTGGAACTAATAGGTTGGATAAGGTATAGTGAGCAGGACTAGAGGCTCTACAGTGAAATAAGCCAATAAACACTAACCAGAACAGAAATGGACAAGACATATTGACATTAAGGAGAGGCATGCTTAGTCGAGTGATCAAAAGGGTCCGGTGAGTGGAGAGGTTGGTTGGTGATTTAGACAGCTAGCCAGGGCATCGGTAGCAAGCTAGCATAGGATGGAGGTCTGCTAGCCACCCCTTACGTTCCGTCAGTAGATTAGTGGGGTTCCGTGTGGTAGAGGGGATTAATCCAAATCACACAACAACAACAAAAATAAAAACAATAGATATAGTTATAGAGGCCCAAGAAGAAAACATAATAATAATAATAAAAAATAAAAAGTACAATGACAGTCCCAGTCTGTTACCTGACACAATGACAGTCCCAGTCTGTTACCTGACACAATGACAGTCCCAGTCTGTTACCTTACAACATGACAGTCCCAGTCTGTTACCTGACACCATGACAGTCCCAGTCTGTTACCTGACACCATGACAGTCCCAGTCTGTTACCTGACACCATGACAGTCCCAGTCTGTTACCTGACACCATGACAGTCCCAGTCTGTTATAAACAGTCTGTTACCTTACACCATGACAGTCTCAGTCTGTTATAAACAGTCTGTTACCATACACCATGACAGTCTCAGTCTGTTATAAACAGTCTGTTACCATACACCATGACAGACCCAGTCTGTTACCTGACACCATGACAGTCCCAGTCTGTTATAAACAGTCTGTTACCTTACACCATGACAGTCTCAGTCTGTTATAAACAGTCTGTTACCATACACCATGACAGACCCAGTCTGTTATAAACAGTCTGTTACCATACACCATGACAGTCCCAGTCTGTTACCATACACCATGACAGTCCCAGTCTGTTACCATACACCATGACAGTCCCAGTCTGTTACCTGACACCATGACAGTCCCAGTCTGTTATAAACAGTATTTACCTGACACCATGACAGTCTCAGTCTGTTATAAACAGTCTGTTACCATACACCATGACAGACCCAGTCTGTTATAAACAGTCTGTTACCATACACCATGACAGTCCCAGTCTGTTACCATACACCATGACAGTCCCAGTCTGTTACCATACACCATGACAGTCCCAGTCTTTTACCTAACACCATGACAGTCCCAGTCTGTTACCTTACACCATGACAGACCCAGTCTGTTACCTTACAACATGACAGTCCCAATCTGTTACCTGACACCATGACAGTCCCAGTCTGTTATAAACAGTCTGTTACCTTACACCATGACAGTCCCAGTCTGTTACCTTACACCATGACAGACCCAGTCTGTTACCTTACAACATGACAGTCCCAGTCTGTTACCTGACACCATGACAGTCCCAGTCTGTTACCTTACACCATGACAGTCCCAGTCTTTTACCTTACAACATGACAGTCCCAGTCTGTTACCTGACACCATGACAGTCCCAGTCTGTTACCTGACACCATGACAGTCCCAGTCTGTTATAAACAGTCTGTTACCTTACACCATGACAGTCCCAATCTGTTACCTGACACCATGACAGTCCCAGTCTGTTACCTGACACCATGACAGTCCCAGTCTATTATAAACAGTCTGTTACCTTACACCATGACAGTCCCAGTCTGTTATAAACAGTCTGTTTCCTGACACCGTGACAGTCCCAGTCTGTTACCTTACAACATGACAGTCCCAGTCTGTTACCATACACCATGACAGTCCCAGTCTGTTTCCTGACACCATGACAGTCCCAGTCTGTTACCTGACACCATGACAGTCCCAGTCTGTTATAAACAGTCTGTTACCTTACACCATGACAGTCCCAGTCTGTTACCTTACAACATGACAGTCCCAGTCTGTTACCTGACACCATGACAGACCCAGTCTGTTACCTTACACCATGACAGTCCCAGTCTGTTACCTTACAACATGACAGTCCCAGTCTGTTACCTGACACCATGACAGTCCCAGTCTGTTACCTGACACCATGACAGTCCCAGTCTGTTATAAACAGTCTGTTACCTTACACCATGACAGTCCCAATCTGTTACCTTACACCATGACAGACCCAGTCTGTTACCTAACACCATGACAGTCCCAGTCTGTACCTGACACCATGACAGTCCCAGTCTGTTACCTGACACCATGACAGTCCCAGTCTGTTATAAACAGTCTGTTACCTTACACCATGACAGTCCCAATCTGTTACCTTACACCATGACAGACCCAGTCTGTTACCTTACAACATGACAGTCCCAATCTGTTACCTGACACCATGACAGTCCCAGTCTGTTATAAACAGTCTGTTACCTTACACCATGACAGTCCCAGTCTGTTACCTTACACCATGACAGACCCAGTCTGTTACCTAACACCATGACAGTCCCAGTCTTGTAGAGGTTGAGTGTTATCGTGGTGCTGTCAGGGTCATCTGTCTCTTTGTTTTTCATCTTCCACCCATTGTAGATTCCCTCTTTCTTTACGGATGGGTAGTGAGAGCAGACTGCTGAGCTCCATGCATTTGGCTGGTTAGTGAGAAAGATGAGATTACTCAAATCACTGTTTTTTCGTAGAAGTCATGCGAAAAGGGTTTCTGGTTCACCCCCCCCCCCCACACTTTCCCCCGTTGTTTCCATTTGGTCTCAGGAGGGTCGGTAATGAACTCCGCTCTGAGGGGGAGGCAGGAACAGGGTGATCTGTGGACTCTGCTACCGCTGCTCTGTTCTGCTGCATCGTTGTCACGGCAACTGTTGTGTTTGTCTGCTGCGGTTGCTAGCTAGCTCTAATTTAGCTCAGAAACCCCTTTCACTCACCCAGTTTAACATTAGAGTACGGTTGGGTTCACTCACCCAGTTTAACATTAGAGTACGGTTGGGTTCACTCACCCAGTTTAACATTAGAGTACGGTTGGGTTCAGTCACCCAGTTTAACATTAGAGTACGGTTGGGTTCACTCACCCAGTTT
>NW_022262631.1:92508-97508 GCF_002021735.2 Oncorhynchus kisutch | reverse complement strand
CTTTGTCTTCTCTCTTCTCTGTTCTTCTTCTCGCTTGGTCTCTCTCTCTCTGTCTCTCTCTCTCTGTCTCTCTCTCTCTGTCTCTCTTCTCTGTTCTCTCTCTCTGTCTCTCTCTCTCTCTCTCTCTGTCTCTCTCTCTCTCTCCTCTCTCTTTCTCTCTCTCTCTCTCTCTCTCTCTCTCTCTCTATCTCTCTCTGTCTCTCTCTCTCTCTCTCTCCTCTCTCTCCTCTCTCTCTCTCTCTCTCTCTCTCTCTCTCTCTCTCTCTCTCTCTTCTCTCTCTCTCTCTCTCTCTCTGTCTCTCTCTGTCTCTCTCTCTCTCTGTCTCTCTCTGTCCTCTCTCTGTCTCTCTCTTCTCTCTCTCTCTCTGTCTCTCTCTGTCTCTCTCTCTCTCTCTCTCTCTGTCTCTCTCTCTCTCTCTCTCTCTCTCTCTCTCTCTCTCTCTCTCTCTCTCTCTCTCTCTTCTCTCTCTCTGTCTCTCTCTGTCTCTCTCTGTCTCTCTCTGTCTCTCTCTCTCCCTCCCTCTCTTATAGTTCTCAGGAAAACTACAAACTAACAAACAAACTAACAAAACAAACAAGAAATACAACAACATAATAAATAAATAATTTCCTTTTAAATATCTGAGAACAATGAACATTTCTGCCCATTATTAGTCAGAAAATAATGAAATTATTCAGCAATTGTAAGAAGCTATTTGTCTCTTTTCTCCTTTAAAGGGAGGTTAATTTATGTGTTTGCAGCATTATTCAAAGACTAGGAGGATTAATTAGCCAGTGTAGAGCTGATAGTTTGCTGGTTTTTTTTTTTCTCTGTCAAAGACGGCCATCTGCACCGCTTCTGTGATTAATGAGCAGGTGGGAAGCTACGTTTTAATCATCATGTGCATCCAGGCAGAGACCTGACAGAGAACAGAGAACAGAGACCAAACACACCGACCGATCAGAGAAGTGGAGGAGTTTGTTGCTGAATCAAAAGTTATTTATTGATTCTCTTCATTGCACAGGCACTAGTTCCACCTATCAGAGATGTGTAGTAGTTTAGTTCCTCCTATCAGAGATGTGTAGTAGTTTAGTTTAGTTCCTCCTATCAGAGATGTGTAGTAGTTTAGTTCCTCCTATCAGAGATGTGTAGTACTTTAGTTCCTCCTATCAGAGATGTGTAGTAGTTTAGTTTAGTTCCTCCTATCAGAGATTCAGAGATGTGTAGTAGTTTAGTTCCTCCTATCAGAGATGTGTAGTACTTTAGTTCCTCCTATCAGAGATGTGTAGTAGTTTAGTTCCTCCTATCAGAGATGTGTAGTAGTTTAGTTTCTCCTATCAGAGATGTGTAGTACTTTAGTTCCTCCTATCAGAGATGTGTAGTAGTTTAGTTCCTCCTATCAGAGATGTGTAGTACTTTAGTTCCTCCTATCAGAGATGTGTAGTAGTTTAGTTTCTCCACCCATCAGAGATGTGTAGTAGTTTAGTTCCTCCTATCAGAGATGTGTAGTAGTTTAGTTCCTCCTATCAGAGATGTGTAGTAGTTTAGTTCCTCCTATCAGAGATGTGTAGTAGTTTAGTTCCTCCTATCACAGATGTGTAGTAGTTTAGTTTTTCCACCTATCAGAGATGTGTAGTAGTTTAGTTCCTCCTATCAGAGATGTGTAGTAGTTTAGTTCCTCCTATCAGAGATGTGTAGTAGTTTAGTTCCTCCTATCAGAGATGTGTAGTAGTTTAGTTCCTCCTATCAGAGATGTGTAGTAGTTTAGTTTCTCCACCTATCAGAGATGTGTAGTAGTTTAGTTCCTCCTATCAGAGATGTGTAGTAGTTTAGTTTTTCCACCTATCAGAGATGTGTAGTAGTTTAGTTCCTCCTATTAGAGATGTGTAGTAGTTTAGTTTATCCTATCAGAGATGTGTAGTAGTTTAGTTCCTCCTATCAGAGATGTGTAGTAGTTTAGTTCCTCCTATCAGAGATGTGTAGTAGTTTAGTTCCTCCTATCAGAGATGTGTAGTAGTTTAGTTCCTCCTATCAGAGATGTGTAGTAGTTTAGTTTCTCCACCTATCAGAGATGTGTAGTAGTTTAGTTTAGTAGTTTACACTATGGTCCTGTATAAATACCCCTGGTGTTGACTGTTTACACTATGGTCCTGTATAAATACCCCTGGTGTTGACTGTTTACACTATGGTCCTGTATAAATACCCCTGGTGTTGACTGTTTACACTATGGTCCTGTATAAATACCCGTGGTGTTGACTGTTTACACTATGGTCCTGTATAAATACCCCTGGTGTTGACTGTTTAACTATACACAATGACAGTGGAGGTTGTATAATATTAATCTTGGTGGGGTAAACTCAACATATTTATTTTTGATACAACACTAAAGAAGACATGAATTGCACCATAACAGGGACAAACGGTGACCACAGACTGTTAGGGCCCTACATAAAGCTGTCTTCAACAGCAGAGCTGTCTGTTCAGCACCATGGAGTGACTCCTTACCCTGGCTACACCTGGCGATCAGCGGAGCCTTGTCTGGCATCGAACCAGTTCATTCAGCCTCCTTTAACCCCCTTTAAAAAGAAAATAAAAACATAGCTGATATGGCTGACTTTTGCTTAATAAACAAATGTGGTTTCTACTGACAATTGAAAAGTACTAACCGTGACATAAGGGAACGATGAGAAGATAAGAGGCAATCTGTAATTTCCATTAAGACGTTTTAATGAGCGAGGCTAGGACGAACGTAGTCAATATCTCCATTTCTTCCACACTTATGAGATGTACAGCGACATAATTCAGAACGTGGGCCGTTCTTACAGTGTTCTCCCTGTACACCAAGTCAGAACCGTAGGATAAATAAAGGGGGCATATAAGCAGACAATGAAAGCTCTTGCAATATTCGATGATGACATTTCTCTAAACAGGCTATAGACTACATGTGCACCACCAAGTCAGAACAGTAGGTTGTTATAAGGGGTAAAGTGACCGAAGTATTAGGGTGAGGCACATGGTCTACTAACACAACATTAATTTCTTAGCTACAGTATACATATCTCCCTGGCAATATTACATAATTTATCTACCAGCATACAAGACATTTTTGGACTCACCTTGTTGTGCTGTGCTCAGTTGAACAGGAAGCTGGCGCGAGGGTCCTTCCTGTGGGTGCATTTTGTCATCAAACTTTGTCATCAAACTCTGGCGTTCTCTGTTAATTATGTTGCTTTCAAGACAACTGGGAACTCTGTTAATTATGTTGCTTTCAAGACAACTGGGAAATCTGTTAATTATGTTGCTTTCAAGACAACTGGGAACTCTGTTAATTATGTTGCTTTCAAGACAACTGGGAACTCTGTTAATTATGTTGCTTTCAAGACAACTGGGAACTCTGTTAATTATGTTGCTTTCAAGACAACTGGGAACTCTGTTAATTATGTTGCTTTTCAAGACAACTGGGAACTCTGTTAATTATGTTGCTTTCAAGACAACTGGGAACTCTGTTAATTATGTTGCTTTCAAGACAACTGGGAACTCTGTTAATTATGTTGCTTTTCAAGACAACTGGGAACTCTGTTAATTATGTTGCTTTCAAGACAACTGGGAACTCTTATTTGCTTCAACTGGGAACTCTGTTAATTATGTTTTTCAAGACAACTGGGAACTCTGTTAATTATGTTGCTTTTCAAGACAACTGGGAACTCTGTTAATTATGTTGCTTTCAAGACAACTGGGAACTCTGTTAATTATGTTGCTTTTCAAGACAACTGGGAACTCTGTTAATTATGTTGCTTTTCAAGACAACTGGGAACTCTGTTAATTATGTTGCTTTTCAAGACAACTGGGAACTCTGTTAATTATGTTGCTTTTCAAGACAACTGGGAACTCTGTTAATTATGTTGCTTTCAAGACAACTGGGAACTCTGTTAATTATGTTGCTTTTCAAGACAACTGGGAACTCTGTTAATTATGTTGCTTTCAAGACAACTGGGAACTCTGTTAATTATGTTGCTTTCAAGACAACTGGGAACTCTGTAATTGTGGCTTCAAGACAACTGGGAACTCTGTTAATTATGTTGCTTTCAAGACAACTGGGAACTCTGTTAATTATGTTGCTTTCAAGACAACTGGGAACTCTGTTAATTATGTTGCTTTCAAGACAACTGGGAACTCTGTTAATTATGTTGCTTTCAAGACAACTGGGAACTCTGTTAATTATGTTGCTTTCAAGACAACTGGGAACTCTGTTAATTATGTTGCTTTCAAGACAACTGGGAACTCTGGAAAAAAAAACAAGGTTGCATAATGACATTCAGTGATATTCAGGTCAGACCTTTAGAAAGAGGCCCCAGTTCCCGACTTGGAATTACGAGTTGGACGACTGTTGCCAGTTGTCTTGAACTCATTGAAGTCTGAGATTTACCAGTTTCCCGAGTTTGTTTGTTTGTTTACGTGGCAGAAGTCACGTAAACAAACAGGCCTATAGTGTTGGATGTAAATGTTTACCTTGAGCCTTCTCGGATGGGTACTTCTAATATAACTCTATGGCAGCACCCAGGGGAGCTTGAATATTCCAGCTCTTCCTGTAGATGTTGCAACCTTCCGGGTTAGGGTTACTAGTCCAACGCTCTAACCACTAGGCGACCCTGCCTCCTCTACACTCTAACCACTAGGCTACCTGCCACCTCTACACTCTAACCACTAGGCTACCTGGCTCCTCTACACTCTAACCACTAGGCTACCCTGCCGCCTCCACACTCTAACCACTAGGCTACCCTGCCACCTCTACACTCTAACCACTAGGCTACCTGCCGCCTCTACACTCTAACCACTAGGCTACCCTGCCACCTCTACACTCTAACCACTAGGCTACCTGCCTCCTCTACACTCTAACCACTAGGCTACCTGCCTCCTCTACACTCTAACCACTAGGCTACCCTGCCTCCTCTACACTCTAACCACTAGGCTACCCTGCCTCCTCTACACTCTAACCACTAGGCTACCTGCCTCCTCTACA
>NW_022262631.1:27508-82508 GCF_002021735.2 Oncorhynchus kisutch | reverse complement strand
CAGCTTTGCACACTCTTGGCGTTCTCTCAACCAGCTTCAAGAGGAATGCTTTTTCAACAGTCTTGAAGGAGTTCCCACATATGCTGAGCACTTGTTGGCTGCTTTTCCTTCACTCTGTTGTTCAATTCATCCCAAATCATCTCAATTGGGTTGAGGTCAGTTGATTGTAGAGGCCAGGTCATCTGATGCAGCACTCCATCACTCTCCTTCTTGGTCAAATTATAGTCCCACTAAGAGCAAACCAGATGGGATTGCATATCGCTGCAGAATGATGTGGTAGCCATGCTGGTTAAGTGTGCCTTGAATTCTAAATAAATCACAGACAGTGTCACCATCAATGCACCTCAACACCATCACACCTCCTCCTCCATGCTTCACGGTGGGAACCACACTTGCAGAGATAATCCATTCACCTACTCTGCGTCTCACAAAGACACTTTGCATGAATTCGACCATAAAGGCCTGATTCACACAGTCTCCTCTGAACAGTTGAGATCTGTCTGTTTCTTGAACTCTGTGAAGCATTTATTTGGGCTGCACTTTCTGAGGCTGGTAACTCTAATGAACTTACCCTCTGCAGTAGAGGTAGCTCTGGGTCTTAATTTCCTGTGTCGGTCCTCCTGAGAGCCAGTTTCATCATAGCGCTTGATGTTTTTTGTGACTGCACTTGAAGAAACTTTCAAAGTTCTTGACATTTTTCGAATTGACAGACCTTCATTTCTTAAAGTAATGATGGACTGTCGTTTCTCTTTTGCTTATTTGAGCTATTCTTATCATAATATGGACTTGGTCTTCTACCAAATAGGGCCATCTTCTGCATACTACCCCTACCTTGTCACAACACAGCTGATTGGCTCAAACGCATTAAGAAGGAAAGAAATCCCACAAATGAACTTTTAACAAGGCACATCTGTTCATTGAAATGCATTCTAGCTGACTACCGCACCTCAGTGTGCAAAGCTGTGGTTAGAGTGTAGAGGTGGCAGGTAGCCTAGTGGTTAGAGTGTAGAGGTGGCAGGGTAGCCTAGTGGTTAGAGTGTAGAGGTGGCAGGGTAGCCTAGTGGTTAGAGTGTAGAGGTGGCAGGGTAGCCTAGTGGTTAGAGTGTAGAGGTGGCAGGGTAGCGTAGCGGTTAGAGTGTAGAGGTGGCAGGGTAGCCTAGGGGTTAGAGTGTAGAGGTGGCAGGGTAGCCTAGTGGTTAGAGTGTAGAGGTGGCAGGGTAGCCTAGTGGTTAGAGTGTAGAGGTGGCAGGGTAGCCTAGTGGTTAGAGTGTAGAGGTGGCAGGGTAGCCTAGGGGTTAGAGTGTAGAGGTGGCAGGGTAGCCTAGTGGTTAGAGTGTAGAGGTGGCAGGGTAGCCTAGTGGTTAGAGTGTAGAGGTGGCAGGGTAGCCTAGTGGTTAGAGTGTAGAGGTGGCAGGGTAGCCTAGTGGTTAGAGCGTTGGACTAGTAACCGAAAGGTTGCAAGTTCGAATCCCCGAGCTGAACAGGCAGTTAACGCACTGTTCCTAGGCTCTCATTGAAAATAAGAATTTGTATAAATATATATAACAACTATAGTAAAAATAAAGAAAACACTTGAATGAGTGGGTGTGTCCAAACTTTCAACCGGTGCTGTGTATATATGTGTATGTGACCAATAAAATTAGATTTGATTGTGTGTTTTCAGAGTTCAAACCAACTGGTCCAAACGTAACATTATAGTTTAATAACCAGACTAGGGCTCATTTAATCAGGACTCACTAACGTGGAAATAACCAGAATCCTCTGCATCTGTCCCTCTTCTCTTTGGAACCAAGGACATCACAAAACAATAAAACGTATCCAGCAACAACAACAACAACAACAAAAAAAGACAATTGTCAAGTGATGATTGTTTTCAATATTCGTGTCTGTGTGCAACTGTTTAGCCTAGCATATAATAGTGCTATCATTAGCTATATGGGGTTGATTGATGTTAGCATGTTAGCATGTTAGCACCATAGACTGCTACTTTTAATTGACCATTCTACTTCCCTGGCACAACGGGGAGAAATCTGGTGAGAGCCTGTTTTCAGGTTGTGATGCTGCTCAATGTGAAAATATATTTAAATGTGTGACCTGGGACAGACAAAAAAAAAGGGCATGTTTGGCTGTTAAGTTGCCTAGCAACACTGCATCTCTTTGCAAATCAGACTCACCTTACCAAGATGTCAAGGCTGAGTCCCAAAAAATCCCTATATAGTGCACTGCTTCCCATAGAGATCTGGTGAAAACAAGGGCACTATGTTGGGAACAGGGAGCCATTCAGGACTAAGCCATATTGACACATTTCACTATAGCAGGTTGCTGTGTGTGTTTTCATCACCACTTAAAGGTCCTGTTGGACAAGGTTGGTTATCTGACATCACTACTATAATACTGATGGTGTTGTATGTTGGACAAGGTTGGTTATCTGACATCACTACTTTAATATTAATACTGATGGTGTTGTATGTTGGACAAGGTTGGTTATCTGACATATCACTACTTTAATACTAATGGTGTTGTATGTTGGACAAGGTTGTTAATCTGACATTTTACTACTATAATATTAATACTAATGGTGTTGTATGTTGGACAAGGTTGGTTATCTGACATCACTACTTTAATATTAATACTGATGGTGTTGTATGTTGGACAAGGTTGGTTATCTGACATATCACTACTTTAATACTAATGGTGTTGTATGTTGGACAAGGTTGTTAATCTGACATTTTACTACTATAATATTAATACTAATGGTGTTGTATGTTGGACAAGGTTGTTAATCTGACATATCACTACTTTAATACTAATGGTGTTGTATGTTGGACAAGGTTGTTTATCTGACATCACTACTTTAATACTGACACTAATGGTGTTGTATTAACCAATTACAACATACTGTTGAACCCAGGAAGTATTACCGTTACCTTGGTTATTAACCGACTCACTAGGACCCTAGTCTGAAGATACTATCTACCTTTAATAAGAGTCTCGGAGGCAGAAACCTCGTTGGATGACAATGTGATCCGCGCGGCCTGAGAACCTGGTCTGATTCTCTCGCTGCTCCTCTCCTTCAACAGAATGTAACACGCGATGGTGAGGAAGGTGCCTTAAACACACTTACATCGAGGAGGAAATGAGGACCATTCTGCTGTCCACGGCAACTTTCACCTACTGCCCTCAGGCAGACTGTCTCTCTCTCTCTCACTTTACACTGGCACCTCTGTCTCTCATCACATCATCCTCCCTCTCTCTCTCTCATCACATCATCCTCCCTCTCTCTCTCTCATCACATCATCCTCCCTCTCTCTCTCTCTCATCACATCATCCTCCCTCTCTCTCTCTCATCACATCATCATCCCTCTCTCTCTCTCATCACATCATCCTCCCTCTCTCTTTCATCACATCATCCTCCCTCTCATTCTCTCTCCTCCTCTCTCCCCCTCTCCCTCTCCTTCTCTCTCTCCTTCTCTCTCTCTCTCTCTCTCTCTCTCTCTCTCTCTCTCTCTCCTCCTCTCTCTCCTCCTCTCTCCCCCTCTCCCTCTCTCCCCTCCCCCCCCCCTCTCTCTCTCTCTCTCTCTCTCTCTCTCTCTCTCTCTCCTCCTCTCTCTCCTCCTCTCTCCCCCTCTCCCTCTCTCCCCTCCCCCCCCCTCTCTCTCTCTCTCTCTCTCTCTCTCTCTCTCTCTCCCTCTCTCCCTCCACTGGTACCGTGAATGTCGGCTGTATACCCCGTTCTTATTAACTTAGAATAAAGGCAGAAATATGAGGATAAAAAATGGTTCCTGCATGAATTAATTCAGGTTCAAAATAAAGGAGAAGAAAAGGCATAAAGGTTAAGTATTCCTGACATGGCCTCTCTGCAGTTTACAAATTGCTTGTCAACACACAGCTACTGTGACCTTTCACCTTTATCATGTAAAAACTGGGTTCACTTCTACATAAATACTACTTTCCAGGCAGGCTTAGCGGGATACTGTTTGCATCCCAAACGGTATTCCCTTTTCCCTACGGACCCTATTCAAAGGTATGTTGGACACGTGTTTAGGGATTAGGTTAATATTCTGGACTGGGCCCGTAAATAACTCTGTTAGGATTCCAGATCATGTCCCTCCCCTTTAAGGTTCCAACAGTGTTTTTCAGTAGCAATACATGTCGGATTCTAATGCTAATAGCAACAGCTTATGTTCGATTCCAATTTGTCTAAGAGAGTCTTACCATGTAGATTAAAGAACATTCATTACACCACTCCTGTCCCCCCTCCGCCCGCCCCCCCCCGTCCCATTCTCCCACATGTCTTTGAATAGATGGCTTTGCTTGTTAACAACCCCATGGTCCCACATGTCTTTGAATAGATGGCTTTAGTTGTTAATGAACTCACTGTTAAAGCTAGTACACGGTCTGCTCTCTCTCTCTCTTTGTCTTCTGTCTACTCTTAAATCACACCGACGAGACGTGCTGGGGCCCAGCGTTGAAAAGCCTCCCAGAGGTATCGACTCTCTACTTGATTATCTCTGTTCGTAATATATCAATATCAAACGTGAGGATTTTGGAACTTGGTACAGATTTCTTTTTCTCTGTCACTTATTTCTTTTGTTTCTTCTTGTCAATTGCATATTTTATCCCTCCTCTTATATTCATTATTAATGCCCTTGGAGTCCCCCCTCTCCCTCCCCAACCACGGGAATACATAAATATTTCATTAATTTACCATCTTGCCATCTTATTTCCTGTGTCTTTTAAAGAAATAACATAAAAAATAAAAAATAAATGTTAATTTGTCACATTTATTTAAGTGAAGGAAAGTGCACTTTGCGAAATGTACATTATTTCATGTCTGGTTTGTTTTAAAGTACGGTTGCCGTGGCGCCGCCGACACCATTCTAGAACCCGCGATGACATGGAACAAGAAGCGGAGGAGACAATTACCCTACGAACATTCATTTATTCACGGACACTCGTTTAAGGACCGATCCTCTGTGATATTAAATAGGCCTACAGAGATATTTACACGTTAGAGTGGTATTTATATGCTAATAGTGGTGTGCGTTGCTAGGGAAACTCTATAATATTCTTTATTTATTTTTTCAAATCATGTTAAATTAAGTAAGGTCCTAAATGTGGGCTTTTTTACTCGAATGGAAATATATTATTTCCAACAAAGTCAAATGTTTATAATGATTTAGTTCACTATGGGTGACACGCTGAAGATACTCTATACAGAGCAGGGGTTCATCACAAGCCTTCAGCATCAGGGATAAACACCACACAGTTAGCGGTTAGCGTTAGCGTCGATCAATCAACTAGATTCAACTTGAATTGCTTCTCATAAATATGTCAGTTATTAAAATGTCAGAAGAACACCACACATTTAGTTCACTATGGGTGACACGCTGAAGATACTCTGCAGTGGTTCATCACAAGCCTTCAGCGTCAGGGATAAACACCACACATGATGACTCCTTGCTGTCCCCAGTCCACCTGGCCGTGCTGCTGCTCCAGTTTCAACTGTTCTGCCTTATTATTATTCGACCATGCTGGTCATTTATGAACATTTGAACATCTTGGCCATGTTCTGTTATAATCTCCACCCGGCACAGCCAGAAGAGGACTGGCCACCCCACATAGCCTGGTTCCTCTCTAGGTTTCTTCCTAGGTTTTGGCCTTTCTAGGGAGTTTTTTCCTAGCCACCGTGCATCTACACCTGCATTGCTTGCTGTTTGGGGTTCTAGGCTGGGTTTCTGTACAGCACTTTGAGACATCAGCTGATGTAAGAAGGGCTATATAAATACATTTGATTTGATTTAGCGGTTAGCGGTTAGCGTTAGCGTCGATCAATCTACTAGATTCAACTTGAATTGCTTCTCATAAATATGTCAGTTATTTAAAATGTCAGAAGAACTGTGGGGTGAAAATGTGTCCATAGTTTCTAAACTCACACCACTCAGAGAAATGACATGGTTACCAACAATCCTTCACAGTAATGTCTCTCTCCCACCTAGCTGGCGGCGTGATGACAGACATGAGAGCAGAGCACACAGCATTATTAGTTACAGTAATGTAATGACATGGAGAGGTCATAGTTCACATTATTAGTTACAGTAATGTAGTGACATGGAGAGGTCATAGTTCACATTATTAGTCATATTAATGTAGTGACATGGAGAGGTCATAGTTCACATTGTTAGTAATATTAATGTAATGACATGGAGAGGTCATAGTTCACATTATTAGTTACAGTAATGTAGTGACATGGAGAGGTCATAGTTCACATTATTAGTCATATTAATGTAGTGACATGGAGAGGTCATAGTTCACATTGTTAGTAATATTAATGTAATGACATGGAGAGGTCATAGTTCACATTATTAGTCATATTAATGTAGTGACATGGAGAGGTCATAGTTCACATTGTTAGTAATATTAATGTAATGACATGGAGAGGTCATAGTTCACATTATTAGTTACAGTAATGTAATGACATGGAGAGGTCATAGTTCACATTGTTAGTAATATTAATGTAATGACATGGAGAGGTCATAGTTCACATTATTAGTCATATTAATGTAGTGACATGGAGAGGTCATAGTTCACATTGTTAGTAATATTAATGTAATGACATGGAGAGGTCATAGTTCACATTATTAGTTACAGTAATGTAGTGACATGGAGAGGTCATAGTTCACATTATTAGTCATATTAATGTAGTGACATGGAGAGGTCATAGTTCACATTGTTAGTAATATTAATGTAATGACATGGAGAGGTCATAGTTCACATTGTTAGTCATATTAATGTAGTGACATGGAGAGGTCATAGTTCACATTATTAGTCATATTAATGTAGTGACATAGAGAGGTCATAGTTCACATTATTAGTAATATTAATGTAGTGACATAGATAGGTCATAGTTCACATTGTTAGTAATATTAATGTAGTGACATGGAGAGGTCATAGTTCACATTATTAGTCATATTAATGTAATGACATGGAGAGGTCATAGTTCACATTATTAGTCATATTAATGTAGTGACATAGATAGGTCATAGTTCACATTATTAGTCATATTAATGTAGTGACATGGAGAGGTCATAGTTCACATTATTAGTCATATTAATGTAATGACATAGAGAGGTCATAGTTCACATTATTAGTCATATTAATGTAGTGACATGGAGAGGTCATAGTTCACATTATTAGTCATATTAATGTAATGACATAGAGAGGTCATAGTTCACATTATTAGTCATATTAATGTAGTGACATAGATAGGTCATAGTTCACATTATTAGTCATATTAATGTAATGACATGGAGAGGTCATAGTTCACATTATTAGTCATATTAATGTAGTGACATAGATAGGTCATAGTTCACATTATTAGTCATATTAATGTAGTGACATAGATAGGTCATAGTTCACATTATTAGTCATATTAATGTAGTGACATAGATAGGTCATAGTTCACATTATTAGTCATATTAATGTAGTGACATAGATAGGTCATAGTTCACATTATTAGTCATATTAATGTAGTGACATGGAGAGGTCATGACACGCATGTCATTACATTAATATAACTAATAATGTGAACTATGACCTCTCCATGTCACTACATTACTGTAACTAATAATGTGACATATGACCTCTCCATGTCACTACATTACTGTAACTAATAATGTGACATATGACCTCTCCATGTCACTACATTACTGTAACTAATAATGTGACATATGACCTCTCCATGTCATTACATTAAAACCAAGCCACATCCCCAGAAGCTGAGCTCTGTGAGTTAAAACCAAGCCACATCCCCAGATGTGGGTTGAGCTCTGTGGGTTCAGAAGTTGAGCTCTGTGGGCTCAGAAGATGAGCTCTGTGGGTTCAGAAGAGGAGCTCTGTGGGTTCAGAAGAGGAGCTCTGTGGTTTCAGAAGATGAGCTCTGTGGGCTCAGAAGATGAGCTCTGTGGGTTCAGACAGAAGAGGAGCTCTGTGGGTTCAGAAGAGGAGCTCTGTGGGTTCAGACAGAAGATGAGCTCTGTGGGTTCAGAAGAGGAGCTCTGTGGGTTCAGAAGAGGAACTCTGTGGGTTCAGAAGAGGAACTCTGTGGGTCTCCCTCTCTGTTGTTCACATGTCTCTTTGTATTCTGCCTTGCTTCATGGTACTGGGGTCAAAAGAACTCAACAGCCCTTTTCTACTCAGATAAGCCCACACCCGTGAACAACAACAACAACAACAACATCAAACCAACAAACAAACAATGGAAATGAATGAGTAAGGATTCTTGATGCCTGTCTTCATTTGTCAAGACATTTTGTGTCATTTCTTCTTTTTGTAATCGTGACTTCAACTCTAATTACGATGTTTTTTTTCTCTCCTTCCAAAATGGCAACCACCATCGTTTACAGGCGTTTACAGGCGTTTACAGGCGTGCACTCAGAAATACTCTCAATTCGTATCCGGCGGTTACAGACAGAGGCTGTGAAATCCCTCAGAGTGGACCAAAGACTCCTTTTATTCACCCCCCCCTCCTCCTCCAATCGTTTTGTACACAGAGACTTGAAGAGAAGGCAGCCTACTGGAACCCTGGGATAAGGCTGTCCTGGAGAGCCAGATAACGCTGTGATTGGACACAGTCGGGATGGAACCAAGGAAGGAGCCAGATGCCTTTGTCTCTATATGTATTAGTGGTATGCAGGTCAGCTGTTTGTTCCAGCCACACCCACCCACAATAGCTGACAACCCATCCGCAATGTGATAAAGGGAGAATCACAGGCCCACAGCCGACCCTAACCCACTAATACATAAAAGACAACAGTCAGACGTCGGAACGGTTTCTATGACGATGGGGAAGCAGGAGTTTTGTTTCACCTGTTTGTAGGTATGTGTAACGTCGTATGAAGAAGGTGTGGACTAAAACGCAGCGTGGTAAGTGTTCGTGTTATTTTTTAAATTTAAACTGAACACAAAACAAAAATAACAAAGAGAATGAACGAAAAAAAAATGAAACAGTCCTGTCAGATGCAGAAACACACAAAACAGAAAACAACTACCCACAAGACACAGGTGGGAAAAGGGCCACCTAAGTATGGTTCTCAATCAGAGACAACGATAGACAGCTGCCTCTGATTGAGAACCATACCCGGGCCAAACACACAGAAATAGAAAACATAGAACACAAAAGCATAGAATGCCCACCCCAACTCACGCCCTGACCAAATCAAAATAGAGACATAAAAAGGATCTCTAAGGTCAGGGCGTGACAAGTCTATCGTCTGTTGGTTATGAGTCTATAGTCTGTTGGTTAGGAGTCTATAGTCTGTTGGTTATGAGTATATAGTCTGTTGGTTATGAGTCTATAGTCTGTTGGTTAGGAGTCTATAGTCTGTTGGTTAGGAGTCTATAGTCTTTTGGTTAGGAGTCTATAGTCTGTTGGTTAGCGGTCTATAGTCTGTTGGTTAGGAGTCTATAGTCTGTTGGTTATGAGTCTATAGTCTGTTGGTTAGTAGTCTATAGTCTGTTGGTTAGGAGTCTATAGTCTGTTGGTTAGGAGTCTATAGTCTGTTGGTTAGCGGTCTATAGTCTGTTGGTTAGGAGTCTATAGTCTGTTGGTTAGGAGTCTATAGTCTGTTGGTTAGGAGTCTATAGTCTGTTGGTTATGAGTCTATAGTCTGTTGGTTAGGAGTCTATAGTCTGTTGGTTAGGAGTCTATAGTCTTTTGGTTAGGAGTCTATAGTCTGTTGGTTAGGAGTCTATAGTCTGTTGGTTAGGAGTCTATAGTCTGTTGGTTAGCGGTCTATAGTCTGTTGGTTAGGAGTCTATAGTCTGTTGGTTATGAGTCTATAGTCTGTTGGTTAGGAGTCTATAGTCTGTTGGTTAGGAGTCTATAGTCTGTTGGTTAGGAGTCTATAGTCTGTTGGTTAGTGGTCTATAGTCTGTTGGTTAGCGGTCTATAGTCTGTTGGTTAGGAGTCTATAGTCTATTGGTTAGGAGTCTATAGTCGGTTGGTTAGGAGTCTATAGTCTGATGGTTATGAGTCTATAGTCTGTTGGTTAGGAATCTATAGTCTGTTGGTTATGAGTCTATAGTCTGTTGGTTAGGAGTCTATAGTCTGTTGGTTAGGAGTCTATAGTCTTTTGGTTAGGAGTCTATAGTCTGTTGGTTAGCGGTCTATAGTCTGTTGGTTAGGAGTCTATAGTCTGTTGGTTATGAGTCTATAGTCTGTTGGTTAGGAGTCTATAGTCTGTTGGTTAGGAGTCTATAGTCTGTTGGTTAGGAGTCTATAGTCTGTTGGTTAGTGGTCTATAGTCTGTTGGTTAGCGGTCTATAGTCTGTTGGTAAGGAGTCTATAGTCTATTGGTTAGGAGTCTATAGTCGGTTGGTTAGGAGTCTATAGTCTGTTGGTTATGAGTCTATAGTCTGTTGGTCAGGAGTCTATAGTCTGTTGGTTATGAGTCTATAGTCTGTTGGTTATGAGACTATAGTCTGTTGGTTATGAGTCTATAGTCTGTTGGTTATGAGTCTATAGTCTGTTGGTTAGGAGTCTATAGACTGATGGTTATGAGTCTATAGTCTGTTGGTTAGGAGTCTATAGTCTGTTGGTTATGAGTCTATAGTCTGTTGGTCAGGGGTCTATAGACTGATGGTTATGAGTCTATAGTCTGTTGGTTAGGAGTCTATAGTCTGTTGGTCATGAGTCTATAGACTGATGGTTATGAGTCTATAGTATGTTGGTTAGGAGTCTATAGTCTGTTGGTTAGGAGTCTATAGTCTGTTGGTTATGAGTCTATAGTCTGTTGGTTATGAGTCTATAGTCTGTTGGTTATGAGTCTATAGTCTGTTGGTTAGGAGTCTATAGACTGATGGTTATGAGTCTATAGTCTGTTGGTTATGATTCTATAGACTGATGGTTATGAGTCTATAGTCTGTTGGTTAGGAGTCTATAGACTGATGGTAATGAGTCTATAGTCTGTTTGTTAGGAGTCTATAGTCTGTTGGTTAGGAGTCTATAGTCTGTTGGTTAGGAGTCTATAGTCTGTTGGTTAGGAGTCTATAGTCTGTTGGTTAGGAGTCTATAGTCTGTTGGTTATGAGTCTATAGTCTGTTGGGTAGGAGTCTATAGACTGATGGTTATGAGTCTATAGTCTGTTGGTTAGCGGTCTATAGACTGATGGTTATGAGTCTATAGTCTGTTGGTTAGGAGTCTATAGTCTGTTGGTTAGGAGTCTATAGACTGATGGTTATGAGTCTATAGTCTGTTGGTTAGGAGTCTATAGACTGATGGTTATGAGTCTATAGTCTGTTGGTTATGAGTCTATAGACTGATGGTTATGAGTCTATAGTCTGTTGGTTAGGAGTCTATAGTCTGTTGGTTAGGAGTCTATAGTCTGCTGGTTAGGAGTCTATAGTCTGTTGGTTATGAGTCTATAGACTGTTGGTTATGAGTGTATAGTCTGTTGGTTAGGAGTCTATAGTCTGCTGGTTAGGAGTCTATAGTCTGTTGGTTATGAGTCTATAGACTGTTGGTTATGAGTCTATAGTCTGTTGGTTATGAGTCTATAGTCTGTTGGTTAGGAGTCTATAGTCTGTTGGTTAAGAGAGGGCGTGACAGTATGTTTCTCTGTTTATTTCCTATATTTTGTTAGGCTATTTGTAAGTCAACTGGTCTATAATTATCTTCTATTCTTGTCATCAGCCAATTCATTGGGTTTGCGTGATTCGTGACAACATTGTTTTGAACGTTTTTGGACTGGTGTCCCGACTGAGCGTTCTACTCAATGCCTCGTCAATGAGCGCCGATAAAGATTTCATCAAAAGTGCATTACAGTGGCTTGGAAATACAATGAGAATCAAAAGGAGACAAATCATTAGTGGGAAAACCTGTTGTCATCGGGTTGATTTTAGATGCGGTATGATGCTAGCTAGCTAGTTAAGACTGAGGGGAGGCCACTGGATTTTAGATGCAGTATGATGCTAGCTAGCTAGTTAAGACTGAGGGGAGGCCACTGGATTTTAGATGCAGTATGATAGTAGCTAGCTAGCTAAGACTGAGGGGAGGCCACTGGATTTTAGATGCAGTATGATGCTAGCTAGCTAGCTAAGACTAAGGGGAGGCCACTGGATTTTAGATGCAGTATGATGCTAGCTAGCTAGCTAAGACTGAGGGGCCTCCACTGGATTTTAGATGCAGTATGATGCTAGCTAGCTAGCTAAGACTGATGGGAGGCCACTGGATTTTAGATGCAGTATGATGCTAGCTAGCTTGCTAAGACTGAGGGGAGGCCACTGGATTTTAGATGCAGTATGATGCTAGCTAGCTAGCTAAGACTGAGGGGAGGCCACTGGATTGTAGATGCAGTATGATGCTAGCTAGCTAGCTAAGACTGAGGGGAGGCCACTGGATTTTAAATGCAGTATGATGCTAGCTAGCTAGCTAAGACTGAGGGGCCTCCACTGGATTTTAGATGTAGTATGATGCTAGCTAGCTAGCTAAGACTGAGGGGAGGCCACTGGATTTTAGATGCAGTATGATGCTAGCTAGCTAGCTAAGACTGATGGGAGGCCACTGGATTTTAGATGCAGTATGATGTTAGCTAGCTAGCTAAGACTGAGGGGAGGCCACTGGATTTTGGATGCAGTATGATGCTAGCTAGCTAGCTAAGACTGAGGGGAGGCCACTGGATTTTAGATGCAGTATGATGCTAGCTAGCTAGCTACGACTGAGGGGACGCCACTGGATTTTAGATGCAGTATGATGCCAGCTAGCTAGCTAGCTAAGACTGAGGGGAGGCCACTGGATTTTAGATGCGGTATGATGCTAGCTAGCTAGCTACGACTGAGGGGAGGCCACTGGATTTTGGATGCAGTATGATGCTAGCTAGCTAGCTAAGACTGAGGGGAGGCCACTGGATTTTAGATGCAGTATGATGCCAGCTAGCTAGCTAGCTAAGACTGAGGGGAGGCCACTGGATTTTAGATGCAGTATGATGCTAGCTAGCTAGCTAAGACTGAGGGAAGCCACTGAATTTCAGATGCAGTATGATGCTAGCTAGCTAGCTAAGACTGAGGGGAGGCCACTGGATTTTAGATGCAGTATGATGCTAGCTAGCTAGCTAAGACTGAGGGGAGGCCACTGGATTGTAGATGCAGTATGATGCTAGCTAGCTAGCTAAGACTGAGGGGAGGCCACTGGATTTTAAATGCAGTATGATGCTAGCTAGCTAGCTAAGACTGAGGGGCCTCCACTGGATTTTAGATGTAGTATGATGCTAGCTAGCTAGCTAAGACTGAGGGGAGGCCACTGGATTTTAGATGCAGTATGATGCTAGCTAGCTAGCTAAGACTGATGGGAGGCCACTGGATTTTAGATGCAGTATGATGTTAGCTAGCTAGCTAAGACTGAGGGGAGGCCACTGGATTTTGGATGCAGTATGATGCTAGCTAGCTAGCTAAGACTGAGGGGAGGCCACTGGATTTTAGATGCAGTATGATGCTAGCTAGCTAGCTACGACTGAGGGGACGCCACTGGATTTTAGATGCAGTATGATGCCAGCTAGCTAGCTAGCTAAGACTGAGGGGAGGCCACTGGATTTTAGATGCAGTATGATGCTAGCTAGCTAGCTACGACTGAGGGGAGGCCACTGGATTTTGGATGCAGTATGATGCTAGCTAGCTAGCTAAGACTGAGGGGAGGCCACTGGATTTTAGATGCAGTATGATGCCAGCTAGCTATCTAGCTAAGACTGAGGGGAGGCCACTGGATTTTAGATGCAGTATGATGCCAGCTAGCTAGCTAGCTAAGACTGAGGGAAGCCACTGAATTTCAGATGCAGTATGATGCTAGCTAGCTAGCTAAGACTGAGGGGAGGCCACTGGATTTTAGATGCAGTATGATGCTAGCTAGCTAGCTAAGACTGAGGGGAGGCCACTGGATTTTAGATGTGGTATGATGCTAGCTAGCTAAGACTGAGGGGACGCCACTGGATTTTAGATGCAGTATGATGCTAGCTAGCTAAGACTGAGGGAGGCCACTGGATTTTAGATGCAGTATGATGCTAGCTAGCTAGCTAAGACTGAGGGGAGGCCACTGGACTTTAGAACAGCTAACATTAAAATTGCTAGCTATTTTAGCTACGACTGAGGGGACGCCACTGGATTTTAGATGCAGTATGATGCTAGCTAACTAGCTAAGACTGAGGGGAGGCCACTGGATTTTAAATGCAGTATGATGCTAGCTAGCTAGCTAAGACTGAGGGGAGGCCACTGGATTTTAGATGCAGTATGATGCCAGCTAGCTAGCTAGCTAAGACTGAGGGGAGGCCACTGGATTTTAGATGCAGTATGATGCTAGCTAGCTAGCTAAGACTGAGGGGAGGCCACTGGATTTTAGATGCAGTATGATGCCAGCTAGCTAGCTAGCTAAGACTGAGGCGAGGCCACTGGATTTTAGATGCAGTATGATGCTAGCTAGCTAAGACTGAGGGAGGCCACTGGATTTTAGATGCAGTATGATGCTAGCTAGCTAGCTAAGACTGAGGGGAGGCCACTGGACTTTAGAACAGCTAACATAAAAATTGCTAGCTATTTTAGCTACGACTGAGGGGACGCCACTGGATTGTAGATGCAGTATGATGCTAGCTAACTAGCTAAGACTGAGGGGAGGCCACTGGATTTTAAATGCAGTATGATGCTAGCTAGCTAGCTAGCTAAGACTGATGGGAGGCCACTGGATTTTAGATGCAGTATGATGTTAGCTAGCTAGCTAAGACTGAGGGGAGGCCACTGGATTTTGGATGCAGTATGATGCTAGCTAGCTAGCTAAGACTGAGGGGAGGCCACTGGATTTTAGATGCAGTATGATGCCAGCTAGCTAGCTAGCTAAGACTGAGGGAAGGCCACTGGATTTTAGATGCAGTATGATGCTAGCTAGCTAGCTAAGACTGAGGGAGGCCACTGAATTTTAGATGCAGTATGATGCTAGCTAGCTAGCTAAGACAGAGGGGAGGCCACTGGATTTTAGATGCAGTATGATGCTAGCTAGCTAGCTAAGACTGAGGGGACGCCACTGGATTTTAGATGCAGTATGATGCTAGCTAGCTAAGACTGAGGGAGGCCACTGGATTTTAGATGCAGTATGATGCTAGCTAGCTAGCTAAGACTGAGGGGAGGCCGCTGGATTTTAGATGCAGTATGATGCTAGCTAGCTAGCTAGCTAAGACTGATGGGAGGCCACTGGATTTTAGATGCAGTATGATTTTAGCTAGCTAGCTAAGACTGAGGGGAGGCCACTGGATTTTGGATGCAGTATGATGCTAGCTAGCTAGCTAAGACTGAGGGGAGGCCACTGGATTTTAGATGCAGTATGATGCCAGCTAGCGAGCTAGCTAAGACTGAGGGGAGGCCACTGGATTTTAGATGCAGTATGATGCCAGCTAGCTAGCTAGCTAAGACTGAGGGGAGGCCACTGGATTTTAGATGCAGTATAATGCTAGCTAGCTAGCTAAGACTGAGGGAGGCCACTGAATTTTAGATGCAGTATGATGCTAGCTAGCTAGCTAAGACTGAGGGGAGGCCACTGGATTTTAGATGCAGTATGATGCTAGCTAGCTAAGACTGAGGGGAGGCCACTGGATTTTAGATGCAGTATGATGCTAGCTAGCTAAGACTGAGGGGAGGCCACTGGATTTTAGATGTGGTATGATGCTAGCTAGCTAGCTAAGACTGAGGGGACGCCACTGGATTTTAGTATGCAGTATGATGCTAGCTAGCTAAGACTGAGGGAGGCCACTGGATTTTAGCTGCAGTATGATGCTAGCTAGCTAGCTAAGACTGAGGGAGGCCACTGGATTTTAGATGCAGTATGATGTTAGCTAGGTAGCTAAGACTGAGGGAGGCCACTGGATTTTAGATGCAGTATGATGCTAGCTAGCTAGCTAAGATTGAGGGGAGGCCGCTGGACTTTAGAACAGCTAACATTAAAATTGCTAGCTATTTTTGACAAAATTTCTGTATAAAATAAATTTGACGACATGATAAAGTTGTTTCCTACTAATTATTTGGACTACTTTAACAATGTCATAATATTGCTAGTCACTATAGTGTAAATTAGACGAAACAGTAGTTGTCCTCCGTCCAGAATGACTTATCACCACTTTTAGGGCACCACTATTGTCACGGTCTGACCATCGTTCGTATGTGTTTTCCTTGTTTTAGTGTTGGTCAGGACGTGAGCTGGGTGGGCATTCTATGTTGTGTGTCTGGTTTGTCTATTTCTATGTCTGGCCTGATATGGTTCTCAATCAGAGGCAGGTGTTAGTCATTGTCTCTGATTGGGAACCATATTTAGGTAGCCTGTTTTGTGTTGGGTTTTGTGGGTGATTGTCCTTAGTGTCCTTGTTCCTGTCTCTGTGTTAGTTTACACAAGTATAGGCTGTTTCGTTCTTTGTTTTGTAGTGTTTATAATTGATTCGTGTTTTACGTTTGTTTATTAAACATGGATCGAAATCTACACGCTGCATTTTGGTCCGACTCTCCTTCACCAGAAGAGAACCGTTACAGAATCACCCACCACAACAGGACCAAGCTGCGTGTCAACAGGCAGGAGACACCATCGATAAGGGACGGCTTGAGAACGTTCATAACAATGGCATTACGCCACCGAGTGACGGAATTACAACCTATGACTGTGCTGCCCTAGAGGACTAAATAAACCCTTGTTCACCAGAATAATGTCATAAATTGATATAATTAATGCTTAAATCAAGCTTGACGTCAGTTTTCTCTGTCCTTTCTGCTTCTTTCGTGAACACGTTTAGGGACCGGGGGGGGAAAATATAAAAAGATGATTAACACGTTTAGGGACTGGGGGGGGAAAATATAAAAAGATGATTAACACGTTTAGGGACCGGGGAGGAAAATAGAAAAAGATGATTAACACGTTTAGGGACCGGGGGAGAAAAATAGAAAAAGATGATAAACACGTTTAGGGACCGGGGGAGAAAAATAGAAAAAGATGATTAACACGTTTAGGGACCGGGGGAGAAAAATAGAAAAAGATGATAAACACGTTTAGGGACTGGGGGAGAAAAATAGAAAAAGATGATTAACACGTTTAGGGACCGGGGGACAAAAATAGAAAAAGTTGATCCGGTTTTGTAAAGAAATAGAATTCTGTGAAAAGAACATAACGTGTTTTCTGATCAGATATAATTTCAGGCTTGGATCCGTATTTTAAGTAGTTGAAATACTATCAGCTTTTATGATGCTGATAAAGACAGCGCCTCTACAGATGGTATCTAAATGCACATTCACAATCTATTAATAAGATGCTGAAATAAATAAAATCGTATTTCTCTATTCCTGTTCCTGAGTCAAACTTTTGGCAAAAATTGGGTGTATCATTTTACTGCAAGAAATGTTTAATTCTTCAGGAGTTAATATGAAGGCTATGAGAGAGGTTATAGACCCGCAATTGGTGTGGAGAACAGTAGACTACATTTCCCTTGACGTGCCATAGGCCTATTTGATGTCCCAATTTGAATAGCGCCTCACAATATCACACACTGCTGTCATCCTCATTTACCTCTTCACTAAATCACTAATTCTTTCCCAAACATTCATGTTGTGTTTCCTACTGTCTCTTCTCTCTACATTCATGTTGTGTTTCCTCTGGTCTCGTCTCTAAACATTCATGTTGTGTTTCCTACTGTCTCTTCCCTAAACATTCATGTTGTGTTTCCTACTGTCTCGTCTCTAAACATTCATGTTGTGTTTCCTACTGTCTCGTCTCTAAACATTCATGTTGTGTTTCCTCTGGTCTCTTCTCTAAACATTCATGTTGTGTTTCCTACTGTCTCGTCTCTAAACATTCATGTTGTGTTTCCTACTGTCTCGTCTCTAAACATTCATGTTGTGTTTCCTCTGGTCTCTTCTCTAAACATTCATGTTGTGTTTCCTCTGGTCTCTCCCTAAACATTCATGTTGTGTTTCCTACTGTCTCGTCTCTAAACATTCATGTTGTGTTTCCTCTGGTCTCTTCCTAAACATTCATGTTGTGTTTCCTACTGTCTCGTCTCTAAACATTCATGTTGTGTTTCCTCTGGTCTCTTCTCTAAACATTCATGTTGTGTTTCCTCTGGTCTCTTCTCTAAACATTCATGTTGTGTTTCCTCTGTTATTTGACACGTACAAGGTTACATCATGACCCTAAACTCACCTGCCCTGTGGATATAACCGTGGGGACCGCAGGTTATGAGTCAACTCATGCATCTCTCTCTGTCTCTCTCTCTGTCTCTCTCTCTGACTCTCTCTCTGTCTCTCTCTCTGTCTCTCTCTCTGTCTCTCTCTCTCTCAATTCAATTCAATTCAAGGGCTTTATTGGCATGGGAAACATGTGTTAACATTGCCAAAGCAACTCTCTCTCTCTCTCTCTCTCTCTCTCTCTCTCTCTCTCTCTCTCTCATTAGAATCCTCTTGTAGATGGTGAGGAATCGTGCAGTCAGCTCTTCAGACAGACAGGCAGCTCTTCAGACAGACAGGCAGCTCTTCAGACAGACAGGCAGCTCTTCAGACAGACAGGCAGCTCTTCAGACAGACAGGCAGCTCTTCAGACAGACAGGCAGCTCCTCAGACAGACAGGCAGCTCCTCAGACAGACAGGCAGCTCTTCAGACAGACAGGCAGCTCTTCAGACAGACAGGCAGCTCTTCAGACAGACAGGCAGCTCTTCAGACAGACAGGCAGCTCTTCAGACAGACAGGCAGCTCTTCAGACAGACAGGCAGCTCTTCAGACAGACAGGCAGCTCTTCAGACAGACAGGCAGCTCCTCAGACAGACAGGCAGCTCCTCAGACAGACAGGCAGCTCTTCAGACAGACAGGCAGCTCCTCAGACGGACAGGCAGCTCCTCAGACAGACAGGCAGCTCTTCAGACAGACAGGCAGCTCTTCAGACAGACAGGCAGCTCCTCAGACAGACAGGCAGCTCCTCAGACAGACAGGCAGCTCTTCAGCAATGTGAAAGAATTATTCAAAAAGAAGTCTAGTCAATATGCATGAAGCCATACAGACAGGCAGACAGACAGACAGACAGACAGACAGACAGACAGACAGACAGACAGACAGGCAGACAGACAGACAGACAGACAGACAGGCAGACAGACAGACAGGCAGACATACAGACAGACAGACAGGCAGACAGACAGACAGACAGACAGACAGGCAGGCGGGCAGACAGACAGACAGACAGAAAGCCAGGCAGGCAGACAGACAGACAGACAGACAGACAGGCAGACAGACAGGCAGGCAGACAGACAGGCAGACAGGCAGGCAGACAGACAGACAGACAGGTGGGCAGGAAAGCAGGTGTTATTTAGGTCCCTGAGAGGATCTTTTGTAATACCTTGTACGACTCAATATTTGCAATTGTGAAAACCATGGAAAAAAAACGCAAATTAGGGAAAATATGTAAGCCGGCCGTTCAGCCAATGGGAAAGCAGTGAGAGGGCTGAGAGCACGCAGGGCAGATCTCTAAGCTGTTTGTGAAGCTGTGCCGCACTGCCACGACATGAACAGACAGGGAATTATTCTCTTCACGCCTGATGCCTTCTCGGTGCGTCCGAGTTCAAGCTCTGGATGCTATTCTCTGCTCTGCTCCCATCCACTCTGTTCCTGACGCCGTAACGCCATAACGAAACACACAGCTATTCACAGAAGACCAGAAACACGGTGGACTATTCAATCCACACTGGTAACTATTGTGCTGCATTTAAACTAAAGTGGACTTCAGTTGAATAACTTCCCTTTTCAAGTGATTAGTTGCAGCATGAGAAACATTCAACCAGACAGAAATGTTGAAAGATGAAATTCATTCAATGAATTCCTCCCGCAAAGAAATGTGAGTTAAGGTTTTGTATTCCCCACATTCAAACACAGATTTGAATTGGCATCCTGTCAAATAAATGAATTGAATAAACGTTTGAATTCACAAATCTTGGGTTTTACTAAGAATCCCCAACCCTACTGTCTGTGCCGCCTGGTCTGGGAAACATCTTTTCAAAATCAACAACTGCCAGGCTAGATGTTATTCTTTCTCTGTCTGGTTTGAGAGTAGTGAAGGTATGGAAGGTGACTCAGGTGAGTGATGATTGTAGTGAAGGTATAGAAGGTGACTCAGGTGTGTGATGAGAGTAGTGAAGGTATAGAAGGTGACTCAGGTGAGTAATGAGAGTAGTGAAGGTATAGAAGGTGACTCAGGTGAGTGATGATTGTAGTGAAGGTATAGAAGGTGACTCAGGTGAGTGATGAGAGTAGTGAAGGTATAGAAGGTGACTCAGGTGAGTGATGAGAGTAGTGAAGGTATAGAAGGTGACTCAGGGGAGTGATGAGAGTAGTGAAGGTATAGAAGGTGACTCAGGTGAGTGATGATTGTAGTGAAGGTATAGAAGGTGACTCAGGTGAGTGATGAGAGTAGTGAAGGTATAGAAGGTGACTCAGGTGAGTGATGAGGGTCGTGAAGGTATAGAAGGTGACTCAGGTGAGTGATGAGAGTAGTGAAAGTATAGAAGGTGACTCAGGTGAGTGATCAAAACCCAAGCTGTGGCAATCACATCTCAGCCACGTCTATTTCCCGAGCCAAGTGCTGTTGCCAGTGACTGAGTCTGATTGCAGTAAAATTAGAGAGAGAGAGAGATGGGCCCCTTCATGTTGTAGAGAGATGGGCCCCTTCGTGTCGTAGAGAGATGGGCCCCTTCGTGTCGTAGAGAGATGGACCTGACATCTGTGTGTCAGCTTACTGCCCTCCGCTCCTTCCTCTCCCCGCTGCCCCTTGAACCCTTCAGTTCATCTGTCGCCTCACTTCAGTCTGCCTGTCCCCTCTACTAACCTGTCCCCTCTACTCACCTGTCCCCTGTACCCACCTGTCCCCTCTACCCTCCTGTCCCCTCTACTCACCTGTCCCCTCTACCCGCCTGTCCCCTCTACTCACCTGTCCCCTCTACTCACCTGTCCCCTCTACTCACATGTCCCCTCTACTCACCTGTCCCCTCTACTCACCTGTCCCCTCTACTCACCTGTCACCTGGCTACTCCAGTCCCCTCTACTCACCTGTCCCCTCTACTAACCTGTCCCCTCTACACACCTGTCCCCTCTACCCACCTATCCCCTCTACTCACCTGTCCCCTCTCCTCACCTGTCCCCTCTACTCACATGTCCCCTCTACCCACCTGTCCCCTCTACTCACCTGACCCCTCTACACACCTGTTCCCTCTACCCACCTGTCCCCTCTACTCACCTGTCCCCTTTACTCACCTGTCCCCTCTACACACCTGTCACCTGGTGTCTCCAGTCCCCTCTACTTACCTGTCACCTGGCGTCTCCAGTCCCCTCTACGCACCTGTCAACTCTACTCACCTGTCCCCTCTACTCACCTGTCACCTGGTGTCTCCAGTCCCCTCTACTCACCTGTCACCTGGTGTCTCCAGTCTCCTCTACTCACAAGTCCCCCCTACTCACCTGTCCCCTCTACCTACCTGTCCCCTCTACTCACCTGTCCCCTCTACTCACCTGTCACCTGGCGTCTCCAGTCCCCTCTACTCACCTGTCAACTGGTGTCTCCAGTCCCCTCTACTCACCTGTCCCCTCTACTCACCTGTCCCCTCTACCCACCTGTCCCCTCTACTCACCTGTCCCCTCTACTAACCTGTCACCTGGTGTCTCCAGTCCCCTCTACTCACCTGTCACCTGGCGTCTCCAGTCCCCTCTACGCACCTGTCCCCTCTACCTACTTGTCCCCTCTACTCACCTGTCACCTGGTGTCTCCAGTCTCCTCTACTCACATGTCCCCTCTACTCACCTGTCCCCTCTACCTACCCGTCCCTCTACTCACATGTCCCCTCTACTCACATGTCACCTGGCATCTCCAGGTCCCTCTACTCACCTGTCCCCTCTACTCACCTGTCCCCTCTACTCACATCTACTCACCTGTCCCCTCTACTCACCTGTCCCCTCTACTCACCTGTCCCCTCTACTCACCTGTCACCTGGTGTCTCCAGTCCCCTCTACTCACCTGTCCCCTGGCGTCTCCAGTCCCCTCTACTCACCTGTCACCTGGTGTCGCCAGTCCCCTCTACTCACCTGTCACCTGGCGTCTCCAGTCCCCTCTACGCACCTGTCCCCTCTACTCACCTGTCCCCTCTACTCACCTGTCACCTGGTTTCTCCAGTCCCCTCTACTCACCTGTCACCTGGTGTCTCCAGTCTCCTCTACTCACATGTCCCCTCTACTCACCTGTCCCCTCTACCTACCTGTCCCCTCTACTCACCTGTCCCCTCTACTCACCTGTCCCCTCTACTCACATGTCACCTGGCATCTCCAGGTCCCTCTACTCACCTGTCCCCTCTACTCACCTGTCACCTGGCGTCTCCAGTCCCCTCTACTCACCTGTCACCTGGTGTCTCCAGTCCCCTCTACTCACCTGTCACCTGGTGTCTCCTGTCCCCTCTACTCACCTGTCCCCTCTACTCACCTGTCCCCTCTACTCACCTCTACTCACCTGTCCCCTCTACTCACCTGTCCCCTCTACTCACCTGTCACCTGGTGTCTCCAGTCCCCTCTACTCACCTGTCCTCTGGCGTCTCCAGTCCCCTCTTCTCACCTGTCACCTGGTGTCTCCAGTCCCCTCTACTCACCTATCCCCTGGTGTCTCCAGTCCCCTCTACTCACCTGTCACCTGGTGTCTCCAGTCCCCTCTACTCACCTGTCCCCTCTACTCACCTGTCCCCTCTACTCACCTGTCCCCTCTACTCACCTGTCACCTGGTGTCTCCAGTCCCCTCTACTCACCTATTACCTGGCGTCTCCAGTCCCCTCTACGCACCTGTCCCCTCTACTCACCTGTCCCCTCTACTCACCTGTCACCTGGTGTCTCCAGTCCCCTCTACTCACCTGTCACCTGGTGTCTCCAGTACCCTCTATACACCTGTCCCCTCTACTCACCTGTCCCCTCTACTCACCTGTCCCCTCTACTCACATGTCACCTGGCATCTCCAGGTCCCTCTACTCACCTGTCCCCTCTACTCACCTGTCACCTGGCGTCTCCAGTCCCCTCTACTCACCTGTCACCTGGTGTCTCCTGTCCCCTCTACTCACCTGTCCCCTCTACTCACCTGTCCCCTCTACTCACCTCTACTCACCTGTCCCCTTTACTCACCTGTCCCCTCTACTCACCTGTCCCCTGGCGTCTCCAGTCCCCTCTTCTCACCTGTCACCTGGTGTCTCCAGTCCCCTCTACTCACCTATCCCCTGGTGTCTCCAGTCCCCTCTACTCACCTGTCCCCTGGCATATCTCACTGTCTTTAAGGCTAGATGTGTTGTGTTGTCTGTGTCTGAGGCAGCTCTGGGCTCGACTCTACTCACCTATCCCCATGTGTCTCCAGTCCCCTCTACTCACCTGTCCCCTGGCATATCCCACTGTCTTTAAGGCTAGATGTGTTGTGTTGTCTGTGTCTGAGGCAGCTCTGGGCTGGGCTCTACTCACCTGTCCCCTGGCATATCTCACTGTCTTTAAGGCTAGATGTGTTGTGTTGTCTGTGTCTGAGGCATCTCTGGGCTCGACTCTACTCACCTGTCACCTGGTGTCTCCAGTCCCCTCTACTCACCTGTCCCCTGGCATATCTCACTGTCTTTAAGGCTAGATGTGTTGTGTTGTCTGTGTCTGAGGCATCTCTGGGCTCGACTCTACTCACCTGTCACCTGGTGTCTCCAGTCCCCTCTACTCACCTGTCCCCTGGCATATCTCACTGTCTTTAAGGCTAGATGTGTTGTGTTGTCTGTGTCTGAGGCATCTCTGGGCTCGACTCTACTCACCTGTCACCTGGTGTCTCCAGTCCCCTCTACTCACCTGTCCCCTGGCATATCTCACTGTCTTTAAGGCTAGATGTGTTGTGTTGTCTGTGTCTGAGGCATCTCTGGGCTCGACTCTACTCACCTGTCACCTGGTGTCTCCAGTCCCCTCTACTACTAACTAATGGAATGATTAAAAACATTCATAACCTTTAAACGGTCTGACTGAGGGAAATACGTTTTTGTCTGTCTGTCTGTCTGTCTGTCTGTCTGTCTGTCTGTCTGTCTGTCTGTCTGTCTGGTCTGTCTGTCTGTCTGTCTGTCTGTCTGTCTGTCTGTCTGTCTGTCTGTCTGTCTGTCTGTCTGTCTGTCTGTCTGTCTGTCTGTCTGTCTGTCTGTCTGTCTGTCTGTCTGTCTGTCTGTGACCAATTCAACCACCTCCGCCCAGGTGGACTACAGCACTATAGTCTATCTGTCTGTCGGTGTGTCTGTCTGTCTGTCGGTGTGTCGGTGTGTCTGTCTGTCTGTCTGTCTGTCTGTCTGTCTGTCTGTCTGTCTGTCTGTCTGTCTGTGACCAATTCAACCACCTCAGCCCAGGTGGACTACAGTACGTCTGTCTGTCTGTCTGTCTGTCTGTCTGTCTGTCTGTCTGTCTGTCTGTCTGTCTGTCTGTCTGTCTGTCTGTCTGTCTGTCTGTCTGTCTGTCTGTCTGTCTGTCTGTCTGTCTGTCTGTCTGTCTGTCTGTCTGTCTGTCTGTGTCTGACCAATTCAACCATCTCAGGCCAGGTGGACTACAGCACTATAGTTTGGTTTTGAAGCAGACAGGAACCAGAGAGAGTCAGAGAGACAGAGAGGGTTGCTGGGATACGGAGATCTAGGTGGTGCTGGTAGGCTGGAGTCTCCCACAATCAATGACATCAGACAGAACCAAGGCACCAGCAGGGAAAATCCATTCTGTTTTGGAATGCGTCCCAAATGCCACCCTAATCCCTTTATAGTGCACTACATTTGACCAGGCCACATGAGGCTCCGGTCAAAAGAAGTGCACTAACGAAGAAACAGGGTGTCATTTGAGATCCATCCCTGGACTGTTTTGTCTGAGCTCTGATTGACTACTTTAATTGAACGGGACAAAGACTACTTTTAATTGGGCGCCCTTCTATGAGGAGGTCACACCAACTACGCATCCAGCATTCCTGACTGTGATTCGATTAAACAGTGGTGCAATGCTCTGCTCATCCTCCCCAATATCGTCAGGCCATATTGGAAAGAGAAAGATCCCCCCCCATTGGACCAGACAGTGATGTGAGTGAAAAGAATGCTAGAATGTTAGAACGCTAGAATGTTAGAATGCTAGAATGCTAGAATGCTAGAATGTTAGAATGTTAGAATGTTAGAATGTTAGAATGTTAGAATGTTAGAATGTTAGAATGCTAGAATGCTAGAATGCTAGAATGCTAGAATGCTAGAATGCTAGAATGTTAGAATGTTAGAATGTTAGAATGCTAGAATGCTAGAATGCTAGAATGTTAGAATGTTAGAATGTTAGAATGCTAGAATGCTAGAATGCTAGAATGTTAGTCGATAACATTCTTTCAACAACAACAAAAAACATAAAAAAATAGAAGCTTCCAATAGAATGATTGTCACTATGGGGTTTTGAGGTCAACAGAGTCTCCTGTAACCGTGGAAACCCCTGGGAAAAAGACCAAGCACTTGCATGTCAATTATTGAACGTAGGTTAAGAGAAAGAATGTTGGAGTGAAGGAGAGAGAGAGCGAGGGAAGGAGAGATGAAGGTGTGTGCTCATGTAAAAAAATGAACAAGTCTCTGTATAAAGAAAAAAGCTGCTCTCATCATGTAAGTGATGGTAATCAGAGTGTCAGCGTTGCTTTTTAAGGAGAGATGATAAATAATGGATTTAATAGGGCCATGTGAAATACCACGGGGCCTGTTGAAACAGTCCTGCTGGGTCTGATAAAGGGGAGCGGACAGGACCATGTGAAATACCACGGGGCCTGTTGAAACAGTCCTGCTAGGTCTGATAAAGGGGAGCGGACAGGACCATGTGAAATACCACGGGGCCTGTTGAAACAGTCCTGCTAGGTCTGGTAAAGGGGAGCGGACAGGACCATGTGAAATACCACGGGGCCTGTTGAAACAGTCCTGCTGGGTCTGATAAAGGGGAGCGGACAGGACCATGTGAAATACCACGGGGCCTGTTGAAACAGTCCTGCTGGGTCTGATAAAGGGGAGCGGACAGGACCATGTGAAATACCACGGGGCCTGTTGAAACAGTCCTGCTGGGTCTGATAAAGGGGAGCGGACAGGACCATGTGAAATACCACGGGGCCTGTTGAAACAGTCCTGCTAGGTCTGGTAAAGGGGAGCGGACAGGACCATGTGAAATACCACGGGGCCTGTTGAAACAGTCCTGCTAGGTCTGGTAAAGGGGAGCGGACAGGACCATGTGAAATACCACGGGGCCTGTTGAAACAGTCCTGCTAGGTCTGGTAAAGGGGAGCGGACAGGACCATGTGAAATACCACGGGGCCTGTTGAAACAGTCCTGCTAGGTCTGGTAAAGGGGAGCGGACAGGACCATGTGAAATACCACGGGGCCTGTTGAAACAGTCCTGCTGGGTCTGGTAAAGGGGAGCGGACAGGACCATGTGAAATACCACGGGGCCTGTTGAAACAGTCCTGCTGGGTCTGGTAAAGGGGAGCGGACAGGACCATGTGAAACACCACGGGGCCTGTTGAAACAGTCCTGCTAGGTCTGGTAAAGGGGAGCGGACAGGACCATGTGAAATACCACGGGGCCTGTTGAAACAGTCCTGCTAGGTCTGGTAAAGGGGAGCGGACAGGACCATGTGAAATACCACGGGGCCTGTTGAAACAGTCCTGCTGGGTCTGGTAAAGGGGAGCGGACAGGACCATGTGAAATACCACGGGGCCTGTTGAAACAGTCCTGCTAGGTCTGGTAAAGGGGAGCGGACAGGACCATGTGAAATACCACGGGGCCTGTTGAAACAGTCCTGCTAGGTCTGGTAAAGGGGAGCGGACAGGACCATGTGAAATACCACGGGGCCTGTTGAAACAGTCCTGCTGGGTCTGGTAAAGGGGAGCGGACAGGACCATGTGAAATACCACGGGGCCTGTTGAAACAGTCCTGCTAGGTCTGGTAAAGGGGAGCGGACAGGACCATGTGAAATACCACGGGGCCTGTTGAAACAGTCCTGCTAGGTCTGGTAAAGGGGAGCGGACAGGACCATGTGAAACACCACGGGGCCTGTTGAAACAGTCCTGCTAGGTCTGGTAAAGGGGAGCGGACAGGACCATGTGAAATACCACGGGGCCTGTTGAAACAGTCCTGCTAGGTCTGGTAAAGGGGAGCGGACAGGACCATGTGAAATACCACGGGGCCTGTTGAAACAGTCCTGCTGGGTCTGGTAAAGGGGAGCGGACAGGACCATGTGAAATACCACGGGGCCTGTTGAAACAGTCCTGCTAGGTCTGGTAAAGGGGAGCGGACAGGACCATGTGAAATACCACAGGGCCTATTGAAACAGTCCTGCTAGGTCTGGTAAAGGGGAGCGGACAGGACCATGTGAAATACCACGGGGCCTGTTGAAACAGTCCTGCTGGGTCTGGTAAAGGGGAGCGGACAGGACCATGTGAAATACCACGGGGCCTGTTGAAACAGTCCTGCTAGGTCTGGTAAAGGGGAGCGGACAGGACCATGTGAAATACCACGGGGCCTGTTGAAACAGTCCTGCTAGGTCTGGTAAAGGGGAGCGGACAGGACCATGTGAAATACCACGGGGCCTGTTGAAACAGTCCTGCTAGGTCTGGTAAAGGGGAGCGGACAGGACCATGTGAAATACCACGGGGCCTGTTGAAACAGTCCTGCTAGGTCTGGTAAAGGGGAGCGGACAGGACCATGTGAAATACCACGGGGCCTGTTGAAACAGTCCTGCTGGGTCTGGTAAAGGGGAGCGGACAGGACCATGTGAAATACCACGGGGCCTGTTGAAACAGTCCTGCTGGGTCTGGTAAAGGGGAGCGGACAGGACCATGTGAAATACCACGGGGCCTGTTGAAACAGTCCTGCTAGGTCTGGTAAAGGGGAGCGGACAGGACCATGTGAAATACCACGGGGCCTATTGAAACAGTCCTGCTAGGTCTGGTAAAGGGGAGCGGACAGGACCATGTGAAATACCACGGGGCCTGTTGAAACAGTCCTGCTAGGTCTGGTAAAGGGGAGCGGACAGGACCATGTGAAATACCACGGGGCCTGTTGAAACAGTCCTGCTAGGTCTGGTAAAGGGGAGCGGACAGGACCATGTGTTGGAAGGCCAGGGAGAGATGTTCACATCTTATGGTATAACTGTACCGTTGGGATAACAGCAATAGCTAGCTGACAACTGGAGGAGAGAAGAGACAAGCGGGAGGAATGGACATAGAAGGGAAGTGGAGAGGAGAGGAGAGGAGAGGAGAGGAGAGGAGAGGAGAGGAGAGGAGAGGAGAGGAGAGGAGAGGAGAGGAGAGGAGAGGAGAGGAGAGGAGAGGAGAGGAGAGGAGAGGAGAGGAGAGGAGAGGAGAGGAGAGGAGAGGAGAGGAGAGGAGAGGAGAGGAGAGGAGAGGAGAGGAGAGACAAGCGGGAGGAATGGACATAGGGGAGAAGTGGAGAGGAGATGAGAGGATAGAAGAGAAGTGGTGAGGAGACAAGGGAAAATAAGAGAGGAGAGGAGACGAGAGGAGTGGAGATGAGGTGAGAGAAAAGAAGAGGAGAGAGAAGAAGAGTGAAAGGAAAGAACAGTTGGAGAGTGTGTAATACATCCAGGATAAACCTCATTGACAGGTGAATAATAGTGTATAAATGTATAAATGCAGGTATATACTAGTAATGTGGTGCTGAATGTAGTTTAACTATTGATGAAACCCCGTTTTTTAAAACACTATAGAGTTTAAACCCCATTTGAGGCAGCTTGTGTCCATAACTACACAAGAAGCACCAAGTCAAATCCACATTTTTGAAGAAATGTACTCTGTGTACTCTCTGCCCCTCATGTTTTTTAGTTTTTTTTTAGAGGAAGACAGATGTAGACAGATATCTTTGTGTTAAAGAAGTGGCTCCATCAGCCCGTTCGACGTCTTCCTCCCCTCTGATTCCGTCTTATCGTCTGTAGCGTAGAGACCTGATGCCTAGCTTTGATAAAGCTACTTCAGGAAGGATGGCTGCTGTTTCCTCAGAGTCCCAGGCTTGACAGTAGTACATAAATGTTGAATAAACCCTTTGATAAAACCCAGGGATGTCACTAAATCTATGGATTCTCCCTCAGGGAGGAGGAGGAGGAGGAGGAGGAGGAGAAGAAGGAGGAGGAGGAGGAGGATGAGGTGGAGGAGGAGGAGGTGGAGGAGGAGCAGGAGGAGGAGGGGGAGGAGGTGGAGGAGGAGGTGGAGGAGGAGGAGGAGGTGGAGGATGAGGGGGTGGATGAGGAGGAGGAGGAGGTGGAGGAGGAGGAGGAGGAGGAGGAGGAGGAGGAGGAGGTGGAGGAGGAGGAGGAGGAGGAGGAGGAGGTGGAGGAGGAGGAGGAGGAGGAGGAGGAGGAGGAGGAGGAGGAGGAGGAGGAGGAGGTGGAGGAGGAGGAGGAGGTGGAGGAGGAGCAGAGAAAGAACAAGAAGAGGTTTTGCCGTCCCAAACAAAACCCCTTTCTCTTTGTTGTGCCCAATGCTATATAGGCCCCCTGGTCAAAAGCAGTGCACTTATACAGTATAGACAATAGGGTGCCATTTGGGACACAATAGACGAGTTGAAATGTCCTTTGGGGAGCCAGCCACGGCATAAACATTCTCTAAATCAACCGTTTAAGAGCAGAGGTTCCCTTCAGGATTCCTATCTCATCATCCAGGTTTCGGGACGACGGGCCCCAGATGGTTCTCCAAATTGTTAAGGGACTTAATCATGTTAGGACCATCATTTATTTCAGCCTTTATTTGTTTTCTTTCTCTAATAGTACAATCCCATAATTACAAAAAAGGGAATATTTATTTATAGCCGTAAAACACATTTCTATAAATTGAGTACCAAAAAAGCATTTAAGTTAGGATTGTTATCAGCGTTAAACAGTGAACATGCATAGAGAGAGAGAGGATATTAGTCAATCTGTTATTGTTCAGGACAAATTTTTTAAATTCAAGTGTTTTGTTAAACTTTATTTTCGTCTGGAGACCTAAATTAGAACATGTCCTTCCATTATCCAAACAGTCTTCCCAATGAAGATAAAATACTGTGTGATTATAGATTCACTCATCTAAACTCACAACCCAAATCGCACACGGCCAGGGCCCATTTTGGCTCCCAACCCACAGTTGAAGAAACCCCTATTGGATTATGGGATGTCCAACCGTGTTTTAGAAAGGTGGAATTACAGCATTTTATTTCCATGGCGATGTAGTCTATTACCTGTAGTTATAACCAGACGTGGTATTATATTTCCATGGCGATGTAGTCTATTACCTGTAGTTATAACCTGGCATGGTATTATATTTCCATGGCGATGTAGTCTATTACCTGTAGTTATAACCTGGCATGGTATTATATTTCCATGGCGATGTAGTCTATTACCTGTAGTTATAACCAGACATGGTATTATATTTCCATGGCGATGTAGTCTATTACCTGTAGTTATAACCTGGCATGGTATCATATTTCCATGGAGATGTTTTCTATTACCTGTAGTTATAACCTGGCATGGTATTATATTTCCATAGCGATGTAGTCTATTACCTGTAGTTATAACCTGGCATGGTTTATATTTCCATGGCGATGTAGTCTATTACCTGTAGTTATAACCTGGCATGGTATTATATTTCCATGGCGATGTAGTCTATTACCTGTAGTTATAACCAGACGTGGTATTATATTTCCATGGCGATGTAGTCTATTACCTGTAGTTATAACCTGGCATGGTATTATATTTCCATGGCGATGTAGTCTATTACCTGTAGTTATAACCTGGCATGGTATTATATTTCCATGGCGATGTAGTCTATTACCTGTAGTTATAACCAGACATGGCATTATATTTCCATGGCGATGTAGTCTATTACCTGTAGTTATAACCTGGCATGGTATCATATTTCCATGGAGATGTTTTCTATTACCTGTAGTTATAACCTGGCATGGTATTATATTTCCATAGCGATGTAGTCTATTACCTGTAGTTATAACCTGGCATGGTATTATATTTCCATGGCGATGTAGTCTATTACCTGTAGTTATAACCTGGCATGGTATTATATTTCCATGGCGATGTAGTCTATTACCTGTAGTTATAACCTGGCATGGTATTATATTTCCATGGGGATGTAGTCTATTACCTGTAGTTATAACCTGGCATGGTATTATATTTCCATGGCGATGTAGTCTATTACCTGTAGTTATAACCAGACATGGTATTATATTTCCATGGTGATGTAGTCTATTACCTGTAGTTATAACCAGACATGGTATTTTATTTCCATGGCGATGTAGTCTATTACCTGTAGTTATAACCAGACATGGTATTTTATTTCCATGGCGATGTAGTCTATTACCTGTAGTTATAACCAGACATGGTATTTTATTTCCATGGCGATGTAGTCTATTACCTGTAGTTATAACCAGACATGGTATTATATTTCCATGGCGATGTAGTCTATTACCTGTAGTTATAACCTGGCATGTTATTATATTTCCATGGCGATGTAGTCTATTACCTGTAGTTATAACCTGGCATGGTATTATATTTCCATGGCGATGTTGTCTATTACCTGTAGTTATAACCAGGCATGGTATTATATTTCCATGGCGATGTAGTCTATTACCTGTAGTTATAACCAGACATGGTATTATATTTCCATGGCGATGTAGTCTATTACCTGTAGTTATAACCAGACATGGTATATTATTTCCATGGCGATGTAGTCTATTACCTGTAGTGATAACCAGACATGGTATTATATTTCCATGGCGATGTAGTCTATTACCTGTAGTTATAACCAGACATGGTATTATATTTCCATGGCGATGTAGTCTATTACCTGTAGTTATAACCAGACATGGTATTATATTTCCATGGCGATGTAGTCTATTACCTGTAGTTATAACCTGGCATGGTATTATATTTCAATGGCGATGTAGTCTATTACCTGTAGTTATAACCAGACATGGTATTATATTTCCATGGCGATGTAGTCTATTACCTGTAGTTATAACCAGACATGGTATTATATTTCCATGGCGATGTAGTCTATTACCTGTAGTTATAGCCTGGCATGGTATTATATTTCAATGGCGATGTAGTCTATTACCTGTAGTTATAACCTGGCATGGTATTATATATCCTTGGCAATGTAGTCTATTACCTGTAGTTATAACCTGGCATGGTATTATATTTCCATGGCGATGTAGTCTATTACCTGTAGTTATAACCAGACATGGTATTATATTTCCATGGCGATGTAGTCTATTACCTGTAGTTATAACCAGACATGGTATATTATTTCCATGGCGATGTAGTCTATTACCTGTAGTGATAACCAGACATGGTATTATATTTCCATGGCGATGTAGTCTATTACCTGTAGTTATAACCAGACATGGTATTATATTTCCATGGCGATGTAGTCTATTACCTGTAGTTATAACCAGACATGGTATTATATTTCCATGGCGATGTAGTCTATTACCTGTAGTTATAACCTGGCATGGTATTATATTTCAATGGCGATGTAGTCTATTACCTGTAGTTATAACCAGACATGGTATTATATTTCCATGGCGATGTAGTCTATTACCTGTAGTTATAACCAGACATGGTATTATATTTCCATGGCGATGTAGTCTATTACCTGTAGTTATAGCCTGGCATGGTATTATATTTCAATGGCGATGTAGTCTATTACCTGTAGTTATAACCTGGCATGGTATTATATATCCTTGGCAATGTAGTCTATTACCTGTAGTTATAACCTGGCATGGTATTATATTTCCATGGCGATGTAGTCTATTACCTGTAGTTATAACCAGACATGGTATTATATTTCCATGGCGATGTAGTCTATTACCTGTAGTTATAACCTGGCATGGTTATATATTTCCATGGCGATGTAGTCTATTACCTGTAGTTATAACCTGACATGTTATTATATTTCCATGGCGATGTAGTCTATTACCTGTAGTTATAACCTGGCATGGTATTATATTTCCATGGCGATGTTGTCTATTACCTGTAGTTATAACCAGGCATGGTATTATATTTCCATGGCGATGTAGTCTATTACCTGTAGTTATAACCAGACATGGTATTTTATTTCCATGGCGATGTAGTCTATTACCTGTAGTTATAACCAGACATGGTATTTTATTTCCATGGCGATGTAGTCTATTACCTGTAGTTATAACCAGACATGGTATTATATTTCCATGACGATGTAGTCTATTACCTGTAGTTATAACCTGGCATGGTATTATATTTCCATGGCGATGTAGTCTATTACCTGTAGTTATAACCAGACATGGTATTATATTTCCATGGCGATGTAGTCTATTACCTGTAGTTATAACCAGACATGGTATATTATTTCCATGGCGATGTAGTCTATTACCTGTAGTGATAACCAGACATGGTATTATATTTCCATGGCGATGTAGTCTATTACCTGTAGTTATAACCAGACATGGTATTATATTTCCATGGCGATGTAGTCTATTACCTGTAGTTATAACCAGACATGGTATTATATTTCCATGGCGATGTAGTCTATTACCTGTAGTTATAACCTGGCATGGTATTATATTTCCATGGCGATGTAGTCTATTACCTGTAGTTATAACCAGGCATGGTATTATATTTCTATGGCGATGTAGTCTATTACCTGTAGTTATAACCAGACGTGGTATTATATTTCCATGGCGATGTAGTCTATTACCTGTAGTTATAACCTGGCATGGTATCATATTTCCATGGAGATGTTTTCTATTACCTGTAGTTATAACCTGGCATGGTATTATATTTCCATGGCGATGTAGTCTATTACCTGTAGTTATAACCTGGCATGGTATTATATTTCCATGGCGATGTAGTCTATTACCTGTAGTTATAACCTGGCATGGTATTATATTTCCATGGCGATGTAGTCTATTACCTGTAGTGATAACCTGGCAAGGTATTATTTTTCCATGGCGATGTAGTCTATTACCTGTAGTTATAACCTGGCATGGTATTATATTTCCATGGCGATGTAGTCTATTACCTGTAGTTATAACCTGGCATGGTATTTTATTTCCATGGCGATGTAGTCTATTACCTGTAGTGATAACCTGGCATGGTATTATATTTCCATGGCGATGTAGTCTATTACCTGTAGTTATAACCTGACATGGTATCATATGTCCATGGCGATGTAGTCTATTACCTGTAGTTATAACCTGGCATGGTATTATATTTCCATGGCGATGTAGTCTATTACCTGTAGTTATAACCAGACATGGTATTTTATTTCCATGGCGATGTAGTCTATTACCTGTAGTTATAACCAGACATGGTATTATATTTCCTTGGCGATGTTTTCTATTACCTGTAGTTATAACCTGGCATGGTATTATATTTCCATGGCGATGTAGTCTATTACCTGTAGTTATAACCAGGCATGGTATTATATTTCCATGGCGATGTAGTCTATTACCTGTAGTGATAACCTGGCATGGTATTATATTTCCATGGCGATGTAGTCTATTACCTGTAGTTATAACCTGGCATGGTATTATATTTCCATGGCGATGTAGTCTATTACCTGTAGTTATAACCTGGCATGGTATTATATTTCCATGGCGATGTAGTCTATTACCTGTAGTGATAACCTGGCAAGGTATTATTTTTCCATGGCGATGTAGTCTATTACCTGTAGTTATATCCTGGCATGGTATTATATTTCCATGGCGATGTAGTCTATTACCTGTAGTTATAACCTGGCATGGTATTATATTTCCATGCCGATGTAGTCTATTACCTGTAGTTATAACCAGACATGGTATTTTATTTCCATGGCGATGTAGTCTATTACCTGTAGTGATAACCTGGCATGGTATTATATTTCTATGGCGATGTAGTCTATTACCTGTAGTTATAACCTGACATGGTATCATATGTCCATGGCGATGTAGTCTATTACCTGTAGTTATAACCTGGCATGGTATTATATTTCCATGGCGATGTAGTCTATTACCTGTAGTTATAACCAGACATGGTATTTTATTTCATATGGCGATGTAGTCTATTACCTGTAGTTATAACCAGACATGGTATTATATTTCCTTGGCGATGTTTTCTATTACCTGTAGTTATAACCTGGCATGGTATTATATTTCCATGGCGATGTAGTCTATTACCTGTAGTTATAACCAGGCATGGTATTATATTTCCATGGCGATGTAGTCTATTACCTGTAGTTATAACCAGACATGGCATTATATTTCCATGGCGATGTAGTCTATTACCTGTAGTTATAACCTGGCATGGTATCATATTTCCATGGAGATGTTTTCTATTACCTGTAGTTATAACCTGGCATGGTATTATATTTCCATAGCGATGTAGTCTATTACCTGTAGTTATAACCTGGCATGGTATTATATTTCCATGGCGATGTAGTCTATTACCTGTAGTTATAACCTGGCATGGTATTATATTTCCATGGCGATGTAGTCTATTACCTGTAGTTATAACCTGGCATGGTATTATATTTCCATGGGGATGTAGTCTATTACCTGTAGTTATAACCTGGCATGGTATTATATTTCCATGGCGATGTAGTCTATTACCTGTAGTTATAACCAGACATGGTATTATATTTCCATGGTGATGTAGTCTATTACCTGTAGTTATAACCAGACATGGTATTTTATTTCCATGGCGATGTAGTCTATTACCTGTAGTTATAACCAGACATGGTATTTTATTTCCATGGCGATGTAGTCTATTACCTGTAGTTATAACCAGACATGGTATTTTATTTCCATGGCGATGTAGTCTATTACCTGTAGTTATAACCAGACATGGTATTATATTTCCATGGCGATGTAGTCTATTACCTGTAGTTATAACCAGACATGGTATTATATTTCCATGGCGATGTAGTCTATTACCTGTAGTTATAGCCTGGCATGGTATTATATTTCAATGGCGATGTAGTCTATTACCTGTAGTTATAACCTGGCATGGTATTATATATCCTTGGCAATGTAGTCTATTACCTGTAGTTATAACCTGGCATGGTATTATATTTCCATGGCGATGTAGTCTATTACCTGTAGTTATAACCAGACATGGTATTATATTTCCATGGCGATGTAGTCTATTACCTGTAGTTATAACCTGGCATGGTTATATATTTCCATGGCGATGTAGTCTATTACCTGTAGTTATAACCTGACATGTTATTATATTTCCATGGCGATGTAGTCTATTACCTGTAGTTATAACCTGGCATGGTATTATATTTCCATGGCGATGTTGTCTATTACCTGTAGTTATAACCAGGCATGGTATTATATTTCCATGGCGATGTAGTCTATTACCTGTAGTTATAACCAGACATGGTATTTTATTTCCATGGCGATGTAGTCTATTACCTGTAGTTATAACCAGACATGGTATTTTATTTCCATGGCGATGTAGTCTATTACCTGTAGTTATAACCAGACATGGTATTATATTTCCATGACGATGTAGTCTATTACCTGTAGTTATAACCTGGCATGGTATTATATTTCCATGGCGATGTAGTCTATTACCTGTAGTTATAACCAGACATGGTATTATATTTCCATGGCGATGTAGTCTATTACCTGTAGTTATAACCAGACATGGTATATTATTTCCATGGCGATGTAGTCTATTACCTGTAGTGATAACCAGACATGGTATTATATTTCCATGGCGATGTAGTCTATTACCTGTAGTTATAACCAGACATGGTATTATATTTCCATGGCGATGTAGTCTATTACCTGTAGTTATAACCAGACATGGTATTATATTTCCATGGCGATGTAGTCTATTACCTGTAGTTATAACCTGGCATGGTATTATATTTCCATGGCGATGTAGTCTATTACCTGTAGTTATAACCAGGCATGGTATTATATTTCTATGGCGATGTAGTCTATTACCTGTAGTTATAACCAGACGTGGTATTATATTTCCATGGCGATGTAGTCTATTACCTGTAGTTATAACCTGGCATGGTATCATATTTCCATGGAGATGTTTTCTATTACCTGTAGTTATAACCTGGCATGGTATTATATTTCCATGGCGATGTAGTCTATTACCTGTAGTTATAACCTGGCATGGTATTATATTTCCATGGCGATGTAGTCTATTACCTGTAGTTATAACCTGGCATGGTATTATATTTCCATGGCGATGTAGTCTATTACCTGTAGTGATAACCTGGCAAGGTATTATTTTTCCATGGCGATGTAGTCTATTACCTGTAGTTATAACCTGGCATGGTATTATATTTCCATGGCGATGTAGTCTATTACCTGTAGTTATAACCTGGCATGGTATTTTATTTCCATGGCGATGTAGTCTATTACCTGTAGTGATAACCTGGCATGGTATTATATTTCCATGGCGATGTAGTCTATTACCTGTAGTTATAACCTGACATGGTATCATATGTCCATGGCGATGTAGTCTATTACCTGTAGTTATAACCTGGCATGGTATTATATTTCCATGGCGATGTAGTCTATTACCTGTAGTTATAACCAGACATGGTATTTTATTTCCATGGCGATGTAGTCTATTACCTGTAGTTATAACCAGACATGGTATTATATTTCCTTGGCGATGTTTTCTATTACCTGTAGTTATAACCTGGCATGGTATTATATTTCCATGGCGATGTAGTCTATTACCTGTAGTTATAACCAGGCATGGTATTATATTTCCATGGCGATGTAGTCTATTACCTGTAGTGATAACCTGGCATGGTATTATATTTCCATGGCGATGTAGTCTATTACCTGTAGTTATAACCTGGCATGGTATTATATTTCCATGGCGATGTAGTCTATTACCTGTAGTTATAACCTGGCATGGTATTATATTTCCATGGCGATGTAGTCTATTACCTGTAGTGATAACCTGGCAAGGTATTATTTTTCCATGGCGATGTAGTCTATTACCTGTAGTTATATCCTGGCATGGTATTATATTTCCATGGCGATGTAGTCTATTACCTGTAGTTATAACCTGGCATGGTATTATATTTCCATGCCGATGTAGTCTATTACCTGTAGTTATAACCAGACATGGTATTTTATTTCCATGGCGATGTAGTCTATTACCTGTAGTGATAACCTGGCATGGTATTATATTTCTATGGCGATGTAGTCTATTACCTGTAGTTATAACCTGACATGGTATCATATGTCCATGGCGATGTAGTCTATTACCTGTAGTTATAACCTGGCATGGTATTATATTTCCATGGCGATGTAGTCTATTACCTGTAGTTATAACCAGACATGGTATTTTATTTCATATGGCGATGTAGTCTATTACCTGTAGTTATAACCAGACATGGTATTATATTTCCTTGGCGATGTTTTCTATTACCTGTAGTTATAACCTGGCATGGTATTATATTTCCATGGCGATGTAGTCTATTACCTGTAGTTATAACCAGGCATGGTATTATATTTCCATGGCGATGTAGTCTATTACCTGTAGTTATAACCAGACATGGCATTATATTTCCATGGCGATGTAGTCTATTACCTGTAGTTATAACCTGGCATGGTATCATATTTCCATGGAGATGTTTTCTATTACCTGTAGTTATAACCTGGCATGGTATTATATTTCCATAGCGATGTAGTCTATTACCTGTAGTTATAACCTGGCATGGTATTATATTTCCATGGCGATGTAGTCTATTACCTGTAGTTATAACCTGGCATGGTATTATATTTCCATGGCGATGTAGTCTATTACCTGTAGTTATAACCTGGCATGGTATTATATTTCCATGGGGATGTAGTCTATTACCTGTAGTTATAACCTGGCATGGTATTATATTTCCATGGCGATGTAGTCTATTACCTGTAGTTATAACCAGACATGGTATTATATTTCCATGGTGATGTAGTCTATTACCTGTAGTTATAACCAGACATGGTATTTTATTTCCATGGCGATGTAGTCTATTACCTGTAGTTATAACCAGACATGGTATTTTATTTCCATGGCGATGTAGTCTATTACCTGTAGTTATAACCAGACATGGTATTTTATTTCCATGGCGATGTAGTCTATTACCTGTAGTTATAACCAGACATGGTATTATATTTCCATGGCGATGTAGTCTATTACCTGTAGTTATAACCTGGCATGTTATTATATTTCCATGGCGATGTAGTCTATTACCTGTAGTTATAACCTGGCATGGTATTATATTTCCATGGCGATGTTGTCTATTACCTGTAGTTATAACCAGGCATGGTATTATATTTCCATGGCGATGTAGTCTATTACCTGTAGTTATAACCAGACATGGTATTATATTTCCATGGCGATGTAGTCTATTACCTGTAGTTATAACCAGACATGGTATATTATTTCCATGGCGATGTAGTCTATTACCTGTAGTGATAACCAGACATGGTATTATATTTCCATGGCGATGTAGTCTATTACCTGTAGTTATAACCAGACATGGTATTATATTTCCATGGCGATGTAGTCTATTACCTGTAGTTATAACCAGACATGGTATTATATTTCCATGGCGATGTAGTCTATTACCTGTAGTTATAACCTGGCAAGGTATTATATTTCAATGGCGATGTAGTCTATTACCTGTAGTTATAACCAGACATGGTATTATATTTCCATGGCGATGTAGTCTATTACCTGTAGTTATAACCAGACATGGTATTATATTTCCATGGCGATGTAGTCTATTACCTGTAGTTATAGCCTGGCATGGTATTATATTTCAATGGCGATGTAGTCTATTACCTGTAGTTATAACCTGGCATGGTATTATATTTCCTTGGCAATGTAGTCTATTACCTGTAGTTATAACCTGGCATGGTATTATATTTCCATGGCGATGTAGTCTATTACCTGTAGTTATAACCAGACATGGTATTATATTTCCATGGCGATGTAGTCTATTACCTGTAGTTATAACCTGGCATGGTTATATATTTCCATGGCGATGTAGTCTATTACCTGTAGTTATAACCTGACATGTTATTATATTTCCATGGCGATGTAGTCTATTACCTGTAGTTATAACCTGGCATGGTATTATATTTCCATGGCGATGTTGTCTATTACCTGTAGTTATAACCAGGCATGGTATTATATTTCCATGGCGATGTAGTCTATTACCTGTAGTTATAACCAGACATGGTATTTTATTTCCATGGCGATGTAGTCTATTACCTGTAGTTATAACCAGACATGGTATTTTATTTCCATGGCGATGTAGTCTATTACCTGTAGTTATAACCAGACATGGTATTATATTTCCATGACGATGTAGTCTATTACCTGTAGTTATAACCTGGCATGGTATTATATTTCCATGGCGATGTAGTCTATTACCTGTAGTTATAACCAGACATGGTATTATATTTCCATGGCGATGTAGTCTATTACCTGTAGTTATAACCAGACATGGTATATTATTTCCATGGCGATGTAGTCTATTACCTGTAGTGATAACCAGACATGGTATTATATTTCCATGGCGATGTAGTCTATTACCTGTAGTTATAACCAGACATGGTATTATATTTCCATGGCGATGTAGTCTATTACCTGTAGTTATAACCAGACATGGTATTATATTTCCATGGCGATGTAGTCTATTACCTGTAGTTATAACCTGGCATGGTATTATATTTCCATGGCGATGTAGTCTATTACCTGTAGTTATAACCTGGCATGGTATTATATTTCTATGGCGATGTAGTCTATTACCTGTAGTTATAACCAGACGTGGTATTATATTTCCATGGCGATGTAGTCTATTACCTGTAGTTATAACCTGGCATGGTATCATATTTCCATGGAGATGTTTTCTATTACCTGTAGTTATAACCTGGCATGGTATTATATTTCCATGGCGATGTAGTCTATTACCTGTAGTTATAACCTGGCATGGTATTATATTTCCATGGCGATGTAGTCTATTACCTGTAGTGATAACCTGGCAAGGTATTATTTTTCCATGGCGATGTAGTCTATTACCTGTAGTTATAACCTGGCATGGTATTATATTTCCATGGCGATGTAGTCTATTACCTGTAGTTATAACCTGGCATGGTATTATATTTCCATGGCGATGTTGTCTATTACCTGTAGTTATAACCAGGCATGGTATTATATTTCCATGGCGATGTAGTCTATTACATGTAGTTATAACCAGACATGGTATTTTATTTCCATGGCGATGTAGTCTATTACCTGTAGTTATAACCAGACATGGTATTTTATTTCCATGGCGATGTAGTCTATTACCTGTAGTTATAACCAGACATGGTATTATATTTCCATGACGATGTAGTCTATTACCTGTAGTTATAACCTGGCATGGTATTATATTTCCATGGCGATGTAGTCTATTACCTGTAGTTATAACCAGACATGGTATTATATTTCCATGGCGATGTAGTCTATTACCTGTAGTTATAACCAGACATGGTATATTATTTCCATGGCGATGTAGTCTATTACCTGTAGTGATAACCAGACATGGTATTATATTTCCATGGCGATGTAGTCTATTACCTGTAGTTATAACCAGACATGGTATTATATTTCCATGGCGATGTAGTCTATTACCTGTAGTTATAACCAGACATGGTATTATATTTCCATGGCGATGTAGTCTATTACCTGTAGTTATAACCTGGCATGGTATTATATTTCCATGGCGATGTAGTCTATTACCTGTAGTTATAACCAGGCATGGTATTATATTTCTATGGCGATGTAGTCTATTACCTGTAGTTATAACCAGACGTGGTATTATATTTCCATGGCGATGTAGTCTATTACCTGTAGTTATAACCTGGCATGGTATCATATTTCCATGGAGATGTTTTCTATTACCTGTAGTTATAACCTGGCATGGTATTATATTTCCATGGCGATGTAGTCTATTACCTGTAGTTATAACCTGGCATGGTATTATATTTCCATGGCGATGTAGTCTATTACCTGTAGTTATAACCTGGCATGGTATTATATTTCCATGGCGATGTAGTCTATTACCTGTAGTGATAACCTGGCAAGGTATTATTTTTCCATGGCGATGTAGTCTATTACCTGTAGTTATAACCTGGCATGGTATTATATTTCCATGGCGATGTAGTCTATTACCTGTAGTTATAACCTGGCATGGTATTTTATTTCCATGGCGATGTAGTCTATTACCTGTAGTGATAACCTGGCATGGTATTATATTTCCATGGCGATGTAGTCTATTACCTGTAGTTATAACCTGACATGGTATCATATGTCCATGGCGATGTAGTCTATTACCTGTAGTTATAACCTGGCATGGTATTATATTTCCATGGCGATGTAGTCTATTACCTGTAGTTATAACCAGACATGGTATTTTATTTCCATGGCGATGTAGTCTATTACCTGTAGTTATAACCAGACATGGTATTATATTTCCTTGGCGATGTTTTCTATTACCTGTAGTTATAACCTGGCATGGTATTATATTTCCATGGCGATGTAGTCTATTACCTGTAGTTATAACCAGGCATGGTATTATATTTCCATGGCGATGTAGTCTATTACCTGTAGTGATAACCTGGCATGGTATTATATTTCCATGGCGATGTAGTCTATTACCTGTAGTTATAACCTGGCATGGTATTATATTTCCATGGCGATGTAGTCTATTACCTGTAGTTATAACCTGGCATGGTATTATATTTCCATGGCGATGTAGTCTATTACCTGTAGTGATAACCTGGCAAGGTATTATTTTTCCATGGCGATGTAGTCTATTACCTGTAGTTATATCCTGGCATGGTATTATATTTCCATGGCGATGTAGTCTATTACCTGTAGTTATAACCTGGCATGGTATTATATTTCCATGCCGATGTAGTCTATTACCTGTAGTTATAACCAGACATGGTATTTTATTTCCATGGCGATGTAGTCTATTACCTGTAGTGATAACCTGGCATGGTATTATATTTCTATGGCGATGTAGTCTATTACCTGTAGTTATAACCTGACATGGTATCATATGTCCATGGCGATGTAGTCTATTACCTGTAGTTATAACCTGGCATGGTATTATATTTCCATGGCGATGTAGTCTATTACCTGTAGTTATAACCAGACATGGTATTTTATTTCATATGGCGATGTAGTCTATTACCTGTAGTTATAACCAGACATGGTATTATATTTCCTTGGCGATGTTTTCTATTACCTGTAGTTATAACCTGGCATGGTATTATATTTCCATGGCGATGTAGTCTATTACCTGTAGTTATAACCAGGCATGGTATTATATTTCCATGGCGATGTAGTCTATTACCTGTAGTTATAACCAGACATGGCATTATATTTCCATGGCGATGTAGTCTATTACCTGTAGTTATAACCTGGCATGGTATCATATTTCCATGGAGATGTTTTCTATTACCTGTAGTTATAACCTGGCATGGTATTATATTTCCATAGCGATGTAGTCTATTACCTGTAGTTATAACCTGGCATGGTATTATATTTCCATGGCGATGTAGTCTATTACCTGTAGTTATAACCTGGCATGGTATTATATTTCCATGGCGATGTAGTCTATTACCTGTAGTTATAACCTGGCATGGTATTATATTTCCATGGGGATGTAGTCTATTACCTGTAGTTATAACCTGGCATGGTATTATATTTCCATGGCGATGTAGTCTATTACCTGTAGTTATAACCAGACATGGTATTATATTTCCATGGTGATGTAGTCTATTACCTGTAGTTATAACCAGACATGGTATTTTATTTCCATGGCGATGTAGTCTATTACCTGTAGTTATAACCAGACATGGTATTTTATTTCCATGGCGATGTAGTCTATTACCTGTAGTTATAACCAGACATGGTATTTTATTTCCATGGCGATGTAGTCTATTACCTGTAGTTATAACCAGACATGGTATTATATTTCCATGGCGATGTAGTCTATTACCTGTAGTTATAACCTGGCATGTTATTATATTTCCATGGCGATGTAGTCTATTACCTGTAGTTATAACCTGGCATGGTATTATATTTCCATGGCGATGTTGTCTATTACCTGTAGTTATAACCAGGCATGGTATTATATTTCCATGGCGATGTAGTCTATTACCTGTAGTTATAACCAGACATGGTATTATATTTCCATGGCGATGTAGTCTATTACCTGTAGTTATAACCAGACATGGTATATTATTTCCATGGCGATGTAGTCTATTACCTGTAGTGATAACCAGACATGGTATTATATTTCCATGGCGATGTAGTCTATTACCTGTAGTTATAACCAGACATGGTATTATATTTCCATGGCGATGTAGTCTATTACCTGTAGTTATAACCAGACATGGTATTATATTTCCATGGCGATGTAGTCTATTACCTGTAGTTATAACCTGGCAAGGTATTATATTTCAATGGCGATGTAGTCTATTACCTGTAGTTATAACCAGACATGGTATTATATTTCCATGGCGATGTAGTCTATTACCTGTAGTTATAACCAGACATGGTATTATATTTCCATGGCGATGTAGTCTATTACCTGTAGTTATAGCCTGGCATGGTATTATATTTCAATGGCGATGTAGTCTATTACCTGTAGTTATAACCTGGCATGGTATTATATTTCCATGGCGATGTAGTCTATTACCTGTAGTTATAACCAGACATGGTATTATATTTCCATGGCGATGTAGTCTATTACCTGTAGTTATAACCTGGCATGGTTATATATTTCCATGGCGATGTAGTCTATTACCTGTAGTTATAACCTGACATGTTATTATATTTCCATGGCGATGTAGTCTATTACCTGTAGTTATAACCTGGCATGGTATTATATTTCCATGGCGATGTTGTCTATTACCTGTAGTTATAACCAGGCATGGTATTATATTTCCATGGCGATGTAGTCTATTACCTGTAGTTATAACCAGACATGGTATTTTATTTCCATGGCGATGTAGTCTATTACCTGTAGTTATAACCAGACATGGTATTTTATTTCCATGGCGATGTAGTCTATTACCTGTAGTTATAACCAGACATGGTATTATATTTCCATGACGATGTAGTCTATTACCTGTAGTTATAACCTGGCATGGTATTATATTTCCATGGCGATGTAGTCTATTACCTGTAGTTATAACCAGACATGGTATTATATTTCCATGGCGATGTAGTCTATTACCTGTAGTTATAACCAGACATGGTATATTATTTCCATGGCGATGTAGTCTATTACCTGTAGTGATAACCAGACATGGTATTATATTTCCATGGCGATGTAGTCTATTACCTGTAGTTATAACCAGACATGGTATTATATTTCCATGGCGATGTAGTCTATTACCTGTAGTTATAACCAGACATGGTATTATATTTCCATGGCGATGTAGTCTATTACCTGTAGTTATAACCTGGCATGGTATTATATTTCCATGGCGATGTAGTCTATTACCTGTAGTTATAACCTGGCATGGTATTATATTTCTATGGCGATGTAGTCTATTACCTGTAGTTATAACCAGACGTGGTATTATATTTCCATGGCGATGTAGTCTATTACCTGTAGTTATAACCTGGCATGGTATCATATTTCCATGGAGATGTTTTCTATTACCTGTAGTTATAACCTGGCATGGTATTATATTTCCATGGCGATGTAGTCTATTACCTGTAGTTATAACCTGGCATGGTATTATATTTCCATGGCGATGTAGTCTATTACCTGTAGTTATAACCTGGCATGGTATTTTATTTCCATGGCGATGTAGTCTATTACCTGTAGTGATAACCTGGCATGGTATTATATTTCCATGGCGATGTAGTCTATTACCTGTAGTTATAACCTGACATGGTATCATATGTCCATGGCGATGTAGTCTATTACCTGTAGTTATAACCTGGCATGGTATTATATTTCCATGGCGATGTAGTCTATTACCTGTAGTTATAACCAGACATGGTATTTTATTTCCATGGTGATGTAGTCTATTACCTGTAGTTATAACCAGACATGGTATTATATTTCCTTGGCGATGTTTTCTATTACCTGTAGTTATAACCTGGCATGGTATTATATTTCCATGGCGATGTAGTCTATTACCTGTAGTTATAACCAGGCATGGTATTATATTTCCATGGCGATGTAGTCTATTACCTGTAGTGATAACCTGGCATGGTATTATATTTCCATGGCGATGTAGTCTATTACCTGTAGTTATAACCTGGCATGGTATTATATTTCCATGGCGATGTAGTCTATTACCTGTAGTTATAACCTGGCATGGTATTATATTTCCATGGCGATGTAGTCTATTACCTGTAGTGATAACCTGGCAAGGTATTATTTTTCCATGGCGATGTAGTCTATTACCTGTAGTTATAACCTGGCATGGTATTATATTTCCATGGCGATGTAGTCTATTACCTGTAGTTATAACCTGGCATGGTATTATATTTCCATGGCGATGTAGTCTATTACCTGTAGTTATAACCAGACATGGTATTTTATTTCCATGGCGATGTAGTCTATTACCTGTAGTGATAACCTGGCATGGTATTATATTTCTATGGCGATGTAGTCTATTACCTGTAGTTATAACCTGACATGGTATCATATGTCCATGGCGATGTAGTCTATTACCTGTAGTTATAACCTGGCATGGTATTATATTTCCATGGCGATGTAGTCTATTACCTGTAGTTATAACCAGACATGGTATTTTATTTCCATGGCGATGTAGTCTATTACCTGTAGTTATAACCAGACATGGTATTATATTTCCTTGGCGATGTTTTCTATTACCTGTAGTTATAACCTGGCATGGTATTATATTTCCATGGCGATGTAGTCTATTACCTGTAGTTATAACCAGGCATGGTATTATATTTCCATGGCGATGTAGTCTATTACCTGTAGTTATAACCAGATATGGTATTATATTTCCATGGTGATGTAGTCTATTACCTGTAGTTATAACCAGGCATGGTATTATATTTCCTTGGCGATGTAGTCTATTACCTGTATTTATAACCAGGCATGGTATTATATTTCCATGGCGATGTAGTCTATTACCTGTAGTTATAACCAGACATGGTATTTTATTTCCATGGCGATGTAGTCTATTACCTGTAGTGATAACCAGACATGGTATTTTATTTCCATGGTGATGTAGTCTATTACCTGTAGTTATAACCAGACATGGTATTTTATTTCCATGGCGATGTAGTCTATTACCTGTAGTTATAACCAGACATGGTATTTTATTTCCATGGCGATGTAGTCTATTACCTGTAGTTATAACCAGACATGGTATTATATTTCCATGGCGATGTAGTCTATTACCTGTAGTTATAACCTGGCATGGTATCATATTTCCATGGCGATGTAGTCTATTACCTGTAGTGATAACCAGACATGGTATTATATTTCCATGGCGATGTAGTCTATTACCTGTAGTTATAACCAGACATGGTATTATATTTCCATGGCGATGTAGTCTATTACCTGTAGTTATAACCAGACATGGTATTATATTTCCATGGCGATGTAGTCTATTACCTGTAGTTATAACCTGGCATGGTATTATATTTCCATGGCGATGTAGTCTATTACCTGTAGTTATAACCTGGCATGGTATTATATTTCTATGGCGATGTAGTCTATTACCTGTAGTTATAACCAGACGTGGTATTATATTTCCATGGCGATGTAGTCTATTACCTGTAGTTATAACCTGGCATGGTATCATATTTCCATGGAGATGTTTTCTATTACCTGTAGTTATAACCTGGCATGGTATTATATTTCCATGGCGATGTAGTCTATTACCTGTAGTTATAACCTGGCATGGTATTATATTTCCATGGCGATGTAGTCTATTACCTGTAGTTATAACCTGGCATGGTATTATATTTCCATGGCGATGTAGTCTATTACCTGTAGTGATAACCTGGCAAGGTATTATTTTTCCATGGCGATGTAGTCTATTACCTGTAGTTATAACCTGGCATGGTATTATATTTCCATGGCGATGTAGTCTATTACCTGTAGTTATAACCTGGCATGGTATTTTATTTCCATGGCGATGTAGTCTATTACCTGTAGTGATAACCTGGCATGGTATTATATTTCCATGGCGATGTAGTCTATTACCTGTAGTTATAACCTGACATGGTATCATATGTCCATGGCGATGTAGTCTATTACCTGTAGTTAAAAACTGGCATGGTATTATATTTCCATGGCGATGTAGTCTATTACCTGTAGTTATAACCAGACATGGTATTTTATTTCCATGGTGATGTAGTCTATTACCTGTAGTTATAACCAGACATGGTATTATATTTCCTTGGCGATGTTTTCTATTACCTGTAGTTATAACCTGGCATGGTATTATATTTCCATGGCGATGTAGTCTATTACCTGTAGTTATAACCAGGCATGGTATTATATTTCCATGGCGATGTAGTCTATTACCTGTAGTGATAACCTGGCATGGTATTATATTTCCATGGCGATGTAGTCTATTACCTGTAGTTATAACCTGGCATGGTATTATATTTCCATGGCGATGTAGTCTATTACCTGTAGTTATAACCTGGCATGGTATTATATTTCCATGGCGATGTAGTCTATTACCTGTAGTGATAACCTGGCAAGGTATTATTTTTCCATGGCGATGTAGTCTATTACCTGTAGTTATAACCTGGCATGGTATTATATTTCCATGGCGATGTAGTCTATTACCTGTAGTTATAACCTGGCATGGTATTATATTTCCATGGCGATGTAGTCTATTACCTGTAGTTATAACCAGACATGGTATTTTATTTCCATGGCGATGTAGTCTATTACCTGTAGTGATAACCTGGCATGGTATAATATTTCTATGGCGATGTAGTCTATTACCTGTAGTTATAACCTGACATGGTATCATATGTCCATGGCGATGTAGTCTATTACCTGTAGTTATAACCTGGCATGGTATTATATTTCCATGGCGATGTAGTCTATTACCTGTAGTTATAACCAGACATGGTATTTTATTTCCATGGCGATGTAGTCTATTACCTGTAGTTATAACCAGACATGGTATTATATTTCCTTGGCGATGTTTTCTATTACCTGTAGTTATAACCTGGCATGGTATTATATTTCCATGGCGATGTAGTCTATTACCTGTAGTTATAACCAGGCATGGTATTATATTTCCATGGCGATGTAGTCTATTACCTGTAGTTATAACCAGATATGGTATTATATTTCCATGGTGATGTAGTCTATTACCTGTAGTTATAACCAGGCATGGTATTATATTTCCTTGGCGATGTATTCTATTACCTGTATTTATAACCAGGCATGGTATTATATTTCCATGGCGATGTAGTCTATTACCTGTAGTTATAACCAGACATGGTATTTTATTTCCATGGCGATGTAGTCTATTACCTGTAGTGATAACCAGACATGGTATTTTATTTCCATGGTGATGTAGTCTATTACCTGTAGTTATAACCAGACATGGTATTTTATTTCCATGGCGATGTAGTCTATTACCTGTAGTTATAACCAGACATGGTATTTTATTTCCATGGCGATGTAGTCTATTACCTGTAGTTATAACCAGACATGGTATTATATTTCCATGGCGATGTAGTCTATTACCTGTAGTTATAACCTGGCATGGTATTATATTTCCATGGCCATGTAGTCTATTACCTGTAGTTATAACCAGACATGGTATTATATTTCCATGGCGATGTAGTCTATTACCTGTAGTTATAACCAGACATGGTATATTATTTCCATGGCGATGTAGTCTATTACCTGTAGTGATAACCAGACATGGTATTATATTTCCATGGCGATGTAGTCTATTACCTGTAGTTATAACCAGACATGGTATTATATTTCCATGGCGATGTAGTCTATTACCTGTAGTTATAACCAGACATGGTATTATATTTCCATGGCGATGTAGTCTATTACCTGTAGTTATAACCAGACATGGTATTATATTTCCATGGCGATGTAGTCTATTACCTGTAGTTATAACCTGGCATGGTATTATATTTCCATGGCGATGTTGTCTATTACCTGTAGTTATAACCAGGCATGGTATTATATTTCCATGGCGATGTAGTCTATTACCTGTAGTTATAACAAGACATGGTATTATATTTCCATGGCGATGTAGTCTATTACCTGTAGTTATAACCAGACATGGTATTATATTTCCATGGCGATGTAGTCTACTACCTGTAGTTATAACCTGACATTGTATTATATTTCCATGGCGATGTAGTCTATTACCTGTAGTTATAACCTGGCATGGTATTTTCGTTGGAGGTTATGTTGGTTTTGTCTGTAGTTTTTCTCTCGTCCTTCTTCACGGTCACTTGAATCTATTACCAGTTGTATCTTCTGATCAGCAGAAAGCTTGTGTCACAGTAACATTTTAAAGGAGAGATTTCAGTTCAGCTGTCCATTCACTGTGTCAGGTTGTGCGCTACTACTGGTATAGAAGTCAGGTGCAGGAGAGCAGTGAGTTGTGATCTACTGGTATAGAAGTCAGGTGCAGGAGAGCAGTGAGTTGTGATCTACTGGTATAGAAGTCAGGTGCAGGAGAGCAGAGAGTTGTGATCTACTGGTATAGAAGTCAGGTGCAGGAGAGCAGAGAGTTGTGATCTACTGGTATAGAAGTCAGGTGCAGGAGAGCAGTGAGTTGTGATCTACTGGTATAGAAGTCAGGTGCAGGAGAGCAGAGAGTTGTGATCTACTGGTATAGAAGTCAGGTGCAGGAGAGCAGAGAGTTGTGATCTACTGGTATAGAAGTCAGGTGCAGGAGAGCAGTGAGTTGTGATCTACTGGTATAGAAGTCAGGTGCAGGACAGCTAACCTGATGGGTCCTGTAGTCATCTCCACCTCCAGACACACCTGACTAACTTGATGGGTCCTGTAGTCACCTCCAGACACACCTGACTAACTTGATTTGTCCTGTAGTCACCTCCACCTCCAGACACACCTGGCTAACTTGATGGGTCCTGTAGTCACCTCCAGACACACCTGACTAACTTGATGGGTCCTGTAGTCACCTCCACCTCCAGACACACCTGGCTAACTTGATGGGTCCTGTAGTCACCTCCACCTCCAGACACACCTGGCTAACTTGATGGGTCCTGTAGTCTTCTCCACCTCCAGACACACCTGGCTAACTTGATGGGTCCTGTAGTCACCTCCACCTCCAGACACACCTGGCTAACCTGATGGGTCCTGTAGTCACCTCCACCTCCAGACACACCTGGCTAACCTGATGGGTCCTGTAGTCACCTCCACCTCCAGACACACCTGACTAACTTGATGGGTCCTGTAGTCACCTCCACCTCCAGACACACCTGACTAACTTGATGGGTCCTGTAGTCACCTCCACCTCCAGACACACCTGGCTGACTTGATGGGTCCTGTAGTCACCTCCACCTCCAGACACACCTGACTAACTTGATGGGTCCTGTAGTCACCTCCACCTCCAGACACACCTGGCTAACTTGATGGGTCCTGTAGTCACCTCCACCTCCAGACACACCTGACTAACTTGATGGGTCCTGTAGTCACCTCCACCTCCAGACACACCTGACTAACTTGATGGGTCCTGTAGTCACCTCCACCTCCAGACACACCTGACTAACTTGATGGGTCCTGTAGTCACCTCCAGACACACCTGGCTAACTTGATGGGTCCTGTAGTCACCTCCAGACACACCTGGCTAACTTGATGGGTCCTGTAGTCACCTCCACCTCCAGACACACCTGACTAACTTGATGGGTCCTGTAGTCACCTCCACCTCCAGACACACCTGGCTAACTTGATGGGTCTTGTAGTCACCTTCAGACACACCTGGCTAACTTGATGGGTCCTGTAGTCACCTCCACCTCCAGACACACCTGGCTAACTTGATGGGTCCTGTAGTCACCTCCAGACACACCTGGCTAACTTGATGGGTCCTGTAGTCACCTCCAGACACACCTGGCTAACTTGATGGGTCCTGTAGTCACCTCCAGACACACCTGGCTAACTTGATGGGTCCTGTAGTCACCTCCACCTCCAGACACACCTGGCTAACTTGATGGGTCCTGTAGTCACCTCCACCTCCAGACACACCTGACTAACTTGATGGGTCCTGTAGTCACCTCCACCTCCAGACACACCTGGCTAACTTGATGGGTCCTGTAGTCACCTCCAGACACACCTGACTAACTTGATGGGTCCTGTAGTCACCTCCAGACACACCTGACTAACTTGATGGGTCATGTAATCATCTGGAGAAGTGGAGTCTTTTGTTAAGACATGCACCTCGTTAGCTAAACAATGAACCTAATGCTGCTTTCAAGATAACTGGGAACTTACCAGGTCAAATCATGACGTCAGTGATCTTCAGGTCATGAAGTTTAAATTCCCAGTTGGATGACTGTTCAAATCGATTTTTCCCAGTGAGATAAAAAAAAATCTGGGTTCCCTGTTGTCTTGAATGAGGCAATAATCCCAACCCGTACTGCTAGCAATACAAACTGATAGCCACCATGAAATAGTCTGTAGGTAGTTAAAGCTAACCAAACTCGTTTCAACGTTAAAACTAGCTAGTTAACATTAAGCTGCAAAAAAATGCATTTCTGAGATATGAATAATATTACTACCCAGATCATACAAGGAACGTTAGTTAGCGAGCTAGCCAGCTAACATTAGCTAGCTAACAGTACACTTTAACTTTCAATGAAAACTACATTCTGACAAAATTTGAAATATATAATATTTGAAAATGTAGCTTGGTAGACTTCTCCCTCTCTGTCACAGATGCGCTAGTTTAAAGACGTTATCCGGAGACATGTGTTTTTTATAGAACAGATTTCTGTGTTAAAACTCTCTCCGTATATTTGCAATCAAACTTCAACCATTTTCTCCATCTCCTTAGCTGTCATATTCTGCTTCCAACCGGATATTCCACTGATTTCAACAACAACAACAACACTATTGATGGCTGTTTCTTTTCCATCACTGTCATCAGAAGACTCTACAATGTCTGGTTCAATTAAAATGTTGTTTCACCTAAATCAGGGATTTCCTCATCATCTTGATTCATTTTCAGAGTCAGAGAGAGTCAGCACGGCACAATCGTCCTCCATCACAACTTTTTCCCTCTGATCTTTATCAATAGCCCTTGTTAAATTCATGGCAGCAGTAGCAACGACTCTTCATGATATCTTACACATAAAAAGAGCTGCGGTAGCAAAGATTTATCTACACATACTGAGCAGCTCACATTATAGACAGAAGCGAGCTACATGGCCGACCAATCTGAACTCACCTCTCGGGAATGTCCAGCCCCCATTCATTATCTCAGCCAATCATAGCTAGTGGGAAGGTTCCTAACTTTTTCATCTACCTCTTTACTATCCTGAAAACGTATCATGTAGCTACCCTGATAAACATCCCTTCAGTCATCTACCTCTTTACTATCCTGAAAACGTATCATGTAGCTACCCTGATAAACATCCCTTCAGTCATCTACCTCTTTACTATCCTGAAAACATATCATGTAGCTACCCCTGATAAACATCCCTTCAGTCATCTACCTCTTTACTATCCTGAAAACGTATCATGTAGCTACCCTGATAAACATCCCTTCAGTCATCTACCTCTTTACTATCCTGAAAACGTATCATGTAGCTACCCCTGATAAACATCCCTTCAGTCATCTACCTCTTTACTATCCTGAAAACGTATCATGTAGCTACCTCTGATAAACATCCCTTCAGTCATCTACCTCTTTAATATCCTGAAAACGTATCATGTAGCTACCCTGATAAACATCCCTTCAGTCATCTACATCACCTCTTTACTATCCTGAAAACATATCATGTAGCTACCCTGATAAACATCCCTTCAGTCATCTACCTCTTTACTATCCTGAAAACGTATCATGTAGCTACCCTGATAAACATCCCTTCAGTCATCTACCTCTTTACTATCCTGAAAACGTATCATGTAGCTACCCCTGATAAACATCCCTTCAGTCATCTACCTCTTTACTATCCTGAAAACGTATCATGTAGCTACCCTGATAAACATCCCTTCAGTCATCTACCTCTTTACTATCCTGAAAACGTATCATGTAGCTACCCCTGATAAACATCCCTTCAGTCATCTACATCACCTCTTTACTATCCTGAAAACGTATCATGTAGCTACCCCTGATAAACATCCCTTCAGTCATCTACCTCTTTACTATCCTGAAAACGTATCATGTAGCTACCCTGATAAACATCCCTTCAGTCATCTACCTCTTTACTATCCTGAAAACGTATCATGTAGCTACCCTGATAAACATCCCTTCAGTCATCTACATCACCTCTTTACTATCCTGAAAACGTATCTTGTAGCTACCCCTGATAAACATCCCTTCAGTCATCTACCTCTTTACTATCCTGAAAACGTATCATGTAGCTACCCTGATAAACATCCCTTCAGTCATCTACCTCTTTAATATCCTGAAAACGTATCATGTAGCTACCCTGATAAACATCCCTTCAGTCATCTACCTCTTTACTATCCTGAAAACGTATCATGTAGCTACCCCTGATAAACAACCCTTCAGTCATCTACCTCTTTACTATCCTGAAAACGTATCATGTAGCTACCCTGATAAACATCCCTTCAGTCATGGATTATAACGACAGAGGGTTAACGTCGGAGGTTTGACTTGATCTCCGTTGTGGCTTAAAGCATTAAAACACTGGCAAAAATAAACCAAAGGCCCATTC
>NW_022262631.1:22500-27408 GCF_002021735.2 Oncorhynchus kisutch | reverse complement strand
CTACCTCTCTACCTCTCTACCTCTCTACCTCTCTACCTCTACCTCTCTACCTCTCTACCTCTCTACCTCTCTACCTCTCTACCTCTACCTCTCTACCTCTCTACCTCTCTACCTCTCTACCTCTCTACCTCTCTACCTCTCTACCTCTACCTCTACTCAGCCAGTCAGCAAACTAGTCAGTCAACCAGCCAGCTATCAAGTCAGCCAGATATCCAGACAGTTTGCCAGCAAGTCAGCCAGCCAGTCTGTCAACTAGCCAGTCAGTTAGCCAGTCAGTTAGCCAGTCAGTTAGCCAGTCAGTCAGCCAGTCAGCCAGTCAGCCAGTCAGTCAGTTAGCCAGTCAGTCAGTCAGTCAGAGAGTAAGCCAGTCAGTCAGCCAGTCAGCCAGTCAGCCAGTCAGTCAGCCTGTCAGTCAGCCAGTCAGCCAGTCAGCCAGTCAGTCAGTCAGCCAGTCAGTCAGTCAGAGAGTCAGCCAGTCAGTCAGCCAGTCAGTCAGTCAGTCAGTCAGTCAGTCAGTCAGTCAGCCTCCCTCCCTCCCTCCCTCCCTCCCTCCCTCCCTCCCTCCCTCCCTCCCTCCCTCCCTCCCTCCCTCCCTCCCTCCCTCCCTCCCTCCCTCCCTCCCTCCCTGCCTCCCTGCCTCCCTCTCTCCCTGCCTCTCTCCCTGCCTCTCTCCCCTGCCTCCCTCCCTCCCTCCCTGCCTCCCTCCCTCTCTCCCTGCCTCTCTCCCTGCCTCCCTCCCTGCCTCCCTCCCTGCCTCCCCCCACCACTCTCTACCCTGTGATGAATCATGCCAATCCCAGGCAGGGGGGTTATTAGGTACAGGTACACTCCTTATTATCATAAAGCAGTGAGCAAAGAAACCAGTCAGTCAGCCAGAAACCAGTCAGTCAGCCAGAAACCAGTCAATCAGCCAGAAACCAGTCAGTCAGCCAGAAACCAGTCAGTCAGCCAGAAACCAGTCAATCAGCCAGAAACCAGTCAATCAGCCAGAAACCAGTCAGTCAGCCAGAAACCAGTCAATCAGTCAGCCAGAAACCAGTCAGTCAGCCAGAAACCAGTCAGTCAGCCAGAAACCAGTCAGTCAGTCAGCCAGAAACCAGTCAGTCAGTGGTTCAGCAGCTGGGGGACTAAGATGTACTGTACAGCAGCAGCAGCAGCAGCACAGGAGTGACTGTGTGCAAAGCAAGTTAATTTCTATCAATGTATTGTGGCTACTAGCTCTTCCAGCAGCCCTTTAGAATAAACACAAGACCTAGCTTTAATGCATTACACTACAAAACCCTCTCCCTGAGGCCTCTCTCTCTGTCTTCAATCAAATGTATTTATAAAGCACTTCTTTTTTCACGTCAGCCGATGTCACAATGTGCTATACAGAAACCCTGCCTAAAACCCCTCAAAACAACAAGCAATGCAGATGTATTTCTCTCTCAGAGCTGAGTGCTGAGAGAGAGAGAGAGAGAGAGAGAGAGAGAGAGAGAGAGAAAGAGCTGAGAGAGAGAAATAGAGAGAGAGAAAGAAAGAATAGGAAATAGACAGCCAGTGAGAGATAGATTAAAAACAAGAGAGATGAATAGTGATGAAAGAGAGAGAGAGAGAGAGAGAGAGAGAGAGAGAGAGAGAGAGAGAGAGAGAGCGAGAGAGAGAGAGAGAGAGCGAGACAGAGAGAGACAGAGAAAGAGAGAGAGAGAAAGGGAGAGAGAGAAAGGGAGAGAGAGAAAGAGAGAGAGAGAGAGAGAGAGAGAGAGAGAGAGAGAGAGAGAGAGAGAGAGAGAGAGAGAGAGAGAGAGAGAGAGCGAGAGAGAGAGAGAGAGAGCGAGACAGAGAGAGACAGAGAAAGAGAGAGAGAGAAAGGGAGAGAGAGAAAGGGAGAGAGAGAAAGAGAGAGAGAGAAAGAGAGAGAGAGAGAGAGAGAGAGAGAGAGATGGTTAAGGTATAGAGGGATGACAGACAGCTATTTCCTGCAGAAGATGTGTTTATGCTGAGTAGGGGTTAGAGGTCGACGTGTGGTGGGGGATGAGGGTGGATGAGAGTGGGCTACTTAGATGTAGCTGTCACTCTTCCCGGTGGCATCTCAAATGGCACTATATTCCCTATATAGTGCACTACTTTAGACCAGTACCCTATAGAACCCTATTCCCTATATAGTGCACTACTTTAGACCGGAGCCCTATAGAACCCTATTCCCTATATATAGTGCACTACTTTAGACCAGAACCCTATAGAACCCTATTCCCTATATAGTGCACTACTTTAGACCAGAGCCCTATAGAACCCTATTCCCTATATATAGTGCACTACTTTAGACCAGAACCCTATAGAACACTATTCCCTATATAGTGCACTACTTTAGACCAGAGCCCTATAGAACCCTATTCCCTATATAGTGCACTACTTTAGACCAGACCCCTATAGAACCCTATTCCCTATATAGTGCACTACTTAAGACCAGAGCCCTATAGAACCCTATTCCCTATATATAGTGCACTACTTTAGACAAGAGCACTATAGAACCCTATTCACTATATAGTGCACTACTTTAGACCAGGGCCCTATAGAACCCTATTCCCTATGTAGTGCACTACTTTAGACCAGGGCCCTATATAACCCTATTCCCTATATAGTGCACTACTTTAGACCAGAGTCATAAGGAACCCTTTTCCCTATATATAGTGCACTACTTTAGACCAGGACCCTATGGAACCCTATTCCCTATATATAGTGCACTACTTTAGACCAGGGCCCTATAGAACCCTATTCCCTACATAGTGCACTACTTTAGACCAGAGCCCTATAGAACCCTATTCCCTACATAGTGCACTACTTTAGACCAGAGCCCTATAGAACCCTATTCCCTACATAGTGCACTACTTTTGACCAGGTCCATTCGGGAAGCATCTTAGCTCTGTTAGGAGGAGAGATGATCCATTATGGCTGCCGGGGGGCGGCTCAGAGAGGAGACAGTTTCATTACCCATTATAGGGATATATGATCACATTGAAGGAAATTACAATAAAGATGAGTGTGAGGTAATGATGGTGCTGACCGACTAGGCCCGTGTGGGTGAAACGGGACATTTTAATAGCCAAATATGAATGAAAAAAAAGGGAGATTTGAAGCTCGTCGAAGTGAGAAATCGTTTGGAGACGGGAGTCCAGCATACGGCAGTTTGAAAGCTGAAGTTAGTGTGTCGGACCGTTTGTTAGGGTTAGAGTAGAGGACGATTGGTAAAGGAGGACGATTGGTAGAGGAGGACAATTGGTAAAGGAGGACGATTGGTAAAGGAGGACGATAAATTAAACTAGATTATAGTGTTTTCTGTTAATACACTTAATTACACTAGATTATAGTGTTTTCTGTTAATACACTATAAATTACACTAGATTATAGTGTTTTCTGTTAATACACTATAAATTAAACTAGATTATAGTGTTTTCTGTTAATACACTATTAATTACACTAGATTATAGTGTTTTGTGTTAATACACTATAAATTACACTAGATTATAGTGTTTTCTGTTAATACACTATAAATTAAACTAGATTATAGTGTTTTCTGTTAATACACTGTAAATTAAACTAGATTATAGTCAAGTCCTGTATGGCTAAATTAACTTGAAACCCACTAGGATCCATAGTTCCACAGCAGTCACTCCCTAGCCACGCCCATATTCACTTCCTGGTTTGAGCCAAACACGGAAGTGTCAGGAAGGGTATCTGTAAACAGTGTGGAAGAGAGGAAGAGTCAATCACAGTGGTTGTGTTACTATGACAACGACACGTTGGTATCAACGCGTCTTCAAGCTGAGTTCTCCCTCCTTCTCCTCCTCTTTCCCCACCCTGTGCCAGTCTCGACTACGTGGTGTCTTCAGACGAAGGCGTTACAAAGTGGTTTTATGGTCTGGTGATGTGTCCTTATCACACGCTCTACAGATCCCTTCACTTCATGTGTCAGCTGTCAAGCAATCAACTTCACGGTCTTCATTCTACTGGCAGTCTGACACTGAGTCTGTTACACCCTGTACCAGTCTGTTACACCCTGTACCAGTCTGTTACACTCTGTACCAGTCTGTCACTGAGTCTGTTACACCCTGTACCAGTCTGTTACACTCTGTACCAGTCTGTTCAACCCTGTACCAGTCTGTCACTGAGTCTGTTCCACTCTGTACTAGTCTGTTCCACTCTGTACCAGTCTGACACTGAGTCTGTCCCACCCTGTACCAGTCTGTTCCACTCTGTACTAGTCTGTTCCACTCTGTACCACTCTGACACTGAGTCTGTTCCACTCTGTACCAGTCTGACACTGAGTCTGTTCCACTCTGTACCAGTCTGTCACTGAGTCTGTTCCACTCTGTAGCAGTCTGTTCCACCCTGTACCAGTCTGACACTGAGTCTGTTCCACTCTGTACCAGTTTGTCACTGAGTCTGTTCCACTCTGTACCAGTCTGTTCCACTCTGTACCAGTCTGACACTGAGTCTGTTCCACTCTGTATCAGTCTGTTCCACTCTGTACCAGTCTGACACTGAGTCTGTTCCACTCTGTACCAGTCTGTTCCACTCTGTACCAGTCTGTTACACTCTGTACCAGTCTGACACTGAGTCTGTTACACCCTGTACTAGTCTGTTCCACTCTGTACCAGTCTGTTACACCCTTAACCAGTCTGTTACACCCTGTACCTGTCTGTTCCACCCTGTACCAGTCTGTTCCACCCTGTACCAGTTGTGAGTCTGTTCCTACATGACGTCTGGCAGATTAAGACAGTTGAGTCCTCTCAGTATAGGCTCCTCTCCCAGCATCAGAGAGGATGAAAGATTAAGACAGTCTAGGCTCCTCTCCCAGCATCAGAGAGGATGACAGATTAAGACAGTCTAGGCTCCTCTCCCAGCGTCAGAGAGGATGACAGATTAAGA
>NW_022262631.1:7500-12500 GCF_002021735.2 Oncorhynchus kisutch | reverse complement strand
ACAAATTCACCCAGCTGGAGATAAGGCAGGTGGAGCTGGAACAGCAGGTGATTACACTTCAGTCAGCACAGACCCAGACAACAGTCCAGCACAACAACAGCCCCTTAACCAGACCCGGAGAGCTGGAGGTGGACAGAGACATATCTGCACTTTGGACAGTGGTGAGACAAATACAACAGGAGAAAGAGGAGCAGAACAGAGCTCTAGAGGAGAGTATCAGACTGCTGGTGGAGGAGAGGTTAAGGGGGATGGAGGAGAGGGTGAGGGGGATGGAGGAGAAGTTGAGGGGGACGGCGTGTGACAGAGAACAACCCACTAGAGAAATGGCCACCCCCACAGAGAAGCCAGCAGAACAGCCCACCTCAGCACCCAACAAAAGTCTCGACACCACAGCAGAACAGTCCATACCAGACCCTGACCATAGAGTCGACACCACAGCACAAACAGACAAATGAAGAACCCCAAGCCCAGAGGCTCTCACCCCCTCTGAGCACCCCCCCTGTCAGCCACCCTGATCGCCCTTCTGTCAACCCCCCCACACCCACTGAGGACAAACACAAGACACAGATTGTACTACTTATGGACTCAAATGGGAAATATATAGAAGAAAAAATACTTTTTCCCAAACACAGTGTGTCTAAACTCTGGTGTCCAAACACCCAGCGTGCCCTAGACCTTCTGTCTGAGGCCAAACTAGGCTCACCCAGCCACATAATAATACACACAGGCACAAACGACCTGAGAGCACAGCAGGAAAGAGTGGCCACAGCACTGAAGGGTGTGATTGAAAAGGCTTCTTCTACTTTCCGCAACGCACAAGTGGTTATCTCCACCCTGCTACCACGAAAAGACTTCCACCCCGCCACAATACAGCGGGTAAATGCAAGTATTTCCCGTGACTGTGCCTCAAAACCAAACGTTTTCCTGGCCCACCACTCCACCCTGGACTTGAACAGCCTCTATGACCAGGTCCACCTCTACAAGGCAGCAGTGCCCACCTTTGCCCGGACTCTAAAGGACATCGCTCTCAAACGCATCCCCAACACTCCACACAGGAGCAACAGATCAATAGACACCCCACCCAGACCAGCGAGACACCCTCCCAGATCTGCAGGACCTCCCCCTGGACCTACACATAGAGGACCCACGCCAAGAGGAATTACATCCAGACCACAGTACACCCAGACACATCCACACCCCCACCCCAACCAATCAACACCCCCCCACGTCAACCATGCCCACACTCCATTTAGGCCCCCTCAGATCAGACCTATGCCACTCCTGCCCACCCCATGTACCCCATCCCTGCAAAGAGGGCCTCAACATGGAAGCCACACATACGCCCAGGTAGTGAGCGGGCAAACAGTCCCAACCCCCACTCTCACACTCGCCCAAGCCAATGGCATGTACCAGATGCTCAGCAGGCTCTGCTCACACTTACTGGCCTGAGGCTAAACCACGACCAACAACATTGGACACTCTATGGAACAAAAAGCCTTCACTATATTATCCTGGAATATCCAAGGCCTGAGGTCATCTGCCTTTGGCCTAAAGAGCAGAAACCCGGACTTCACCAAAGAAATCGGTAATACAGACATTGTCATCCTGCAAGAAACCTGGTATAGAGGAGATGGACCCACTGGTTGCCCTCTAGGTTACAGAGAGCTGGTAGTCCCATCCACCAAACTACCAGGTGTGAAACAGGGAAGGGACTCAGGGGGTATGCTAATTTGGTATAGAGCAGACCTAACTCACTCCATTAAATTAATCAAAACAGGAACATTCTACATTTGGCTAGAAATTCAAAAAGAAATTATCCTAACAGAGAAAAATGTCCTCCTGTGTGCTACCTATATCCCCCCACTAGAATCCCCATATTTTAATGAAGACAGCTTCTCCATCCTGGAGGGGGAAATCAATCACTTCCAGGCCCAGGGACATGTACTAGTCTGTGGTGACCTAAATGCCAGAACCGGACAAGAACCTGACACCCTCAGCACACAGGGGGACAAACACCTGCCTGGAGGTGACAGCATTCCCTCCCCCATATGCCCCCCTAGGCACAACTATGACAACATAACCAACAAAAACGGGTCACAACTCCTGCAGCTCTGTCGCACGCTGGGTATGTACATAGTCAACGGTAGGCTTCGAGGGGACTCCTATGGTAGGTACACCTATAGCTCATCTCTTGGCAGTAGTACTGTAGACTACTTTATCACTGACCTCAACCCAGAGTCTCTCAGAGCGTTCACAGTCAGCCCACTGACACCCCTATCAGACCACAGCAAAATCACAGTCTACTTAAACAGAGCAATACTCAATCATGAGGCATCAAAGCCAAAGGAACTGAGTAACATTAAGAAATGCTATAGATGGAAGGAATGCAGTTTGGAAACCTACCAAAAAACAATTAGGCAACAACAAATTCAATCCCTCTTAGACAATTTCCTGGGTAAAACGTTCCACTGTAATAGTGAAGGTGTAAACTTGGCAGTAGAAAATCTTAACAGTATATTTGACCTCTCAGCTTCCCTATCAAATCTAAAAATCTCAAATAGAAAACCGAAGAAAATTAACAATAATGACAAATGGTTTGATGAAGAATGCAAAAATCTAAGAAAGAAATTGAGAAACCTGTCCAACCAAAAACATAGAGACCCGGAAAACCTGAGTCTACGCCTTCACTATGGTGAATCACTAAAACAATACAGAAATACACTACGGAAAAAGAAGGAACAGCATGTCAGAAATCAGCTCAATGCAATTGAAGAATCCATAGACTCTAACCACTTCTGGGAAAATTGGAAAACACTAAACAAACAACAACACGAAGAATTATCTATCCAAAATGGAGATGTATGGGTAAACCACTTCTCCAATCTTTTTGGCTCTATAACAAAGAATAAAGAGCAAAAACATATACATGATCAAACACAGATTTTAGAATCAACTATTAAAGACTACCAGAACCCACTGGATTCTCCAATTACATTGAAAGAGTTACAGGACAAAATAAAAACCCTCCAACCCAAAAAGGCCTGTGGTGTTGATGGTATCCTCAATGAAATGATCAAATATACAGACAACAAATTCCAATTGGCTATACTAAAACTCTTTAACATCACACTTAGCTCTGGCATCTTCCCCAATATTTGGAACCAAGGACTGATCACCCCAATCCACAAAAGTGGAGACAAATTTGACCCCAATAACTACCGTGGAATATGTGTCAACAGTAACCTCGGGAAAATCCTCTGCATTATTATTAACAGCAGACTCGTACATTTCCTCAATGAAACAATGTACTGAGCAAATGTCAAATTGGCTTTTTACCAAATTACCGTACAACAGACCACGTATTCACCCTGCACACCCTAATTGACAATCAAACAAACCAAAACAAAGGCAAAGTCTTCTCATGCTTTGTTGATTTCAAAAAAGCCTTCGACTCAATCTGGCATGAGGGTCTGCTATACAAACTGATGGAAAGCGGTGTTGGGGGTAAAACATACGACATTATAAAATCCATGTACACAAACAACAAGTGTGCGGTTAAAATTGGCAAAAAACACACACATTTCTTCACACAGGGTCGTGGGGTTAGACAGGGATGCAGCTTAAGCCCCACCCTCTTCAACATATATATCAACGAATTGGCGAGGGCACTAGAAAAGTCTGCAGCACCCGGCCTCCCCCTGCTAGAATCCGAAGTCAAATGTCTGCTGTTTGCTGATGATCTGGTGCTTCTGTCACCAAACAAGGAGGGCCTACAGCAGCACCTAGATCTTATGCACAGATTCTGTCAGACCTGGGCCCTGACAGTAAATCTCAGTAAGACCAAAATAATGGTGTTCCAAAAAAGGTCCAGTCACCAGGACCACAAACTATATATACCTTGGCCTAAACATCAGCACCACAGGTAACTTCCACAAAGCTGTGAATGATCTGAGAGACAAGGCAAGAAGGGCATTCTATGCCATCAAAAGAAACATAAATTTCAACATACCAATTAGGATTTGGCTAAAAATACTTGAATCAGTCATAGAGCCCATTGCCCTTTATGGTTGTGAGGTCTGGGGTCCGCTCACCAACCAAGACTTCACAAAATGGGACAAACACCAAATTGAGACTCTGCACGCAGAATTCTGCAAAAATATCCTCCGTGTACAACGTAGAACACCAAATAATGCATGCAGAGCAGAATTAGGCCGATACCCACTAATTATCAAAATCCAGAAAAGAGCTGTTAAATTCTACAACCACCTAAAAGGAAGCGATTCACAAACCTTCCATAACAAAGCCATCACCTACAGAGAGATGAACCTGGAGAAGAGTCCCCTAAGCAAGCTGGTCCTGGGGCTCTGTTCACAAACACAAACACACACTACAGAGCCCCAGGACAGCAGCACAATTAGACCCAACCAAATCATGAGAAAACAAAAAGATAACTACTTAACACATTGGAAAGAATTAACAAAAAAACAGAGCAAACTAGAATGCTATTTGGCCCTACACAGAGAGTACACAGCGGCAGAATACCTGACCACTGTGACTGACCCAAAATTAAGGAAAGCCTTGACTATGTACAGACTCAGTGAGCATAGCCTTGCTATTGAGAAAGGCCGCCGTAGGCAGACATGGCTCTCAAGAGAAGACAGGCTATGTGCTCACTGCCCACAAAATGAGGTGGAAACTGAGCTGCACTTCCTAACCTCCTGCCCAATGTATGACCATATTAGAGAGACATATTTCCCTCAGATTACACAGATCCACAAAGAATTTGAAAACAAATCAAATTTTGAAAAACTCCCATATCTACTGGGTGAAATTCCACAGTGTGACATCACAGCAGCAAGATTTGTGACCTGTTGCCACGAGAAAAGGGCAACCAGTGAAGAACAAACACCATTGTAAATACAACCCATATTTATGCTTATTTATTTTATCTTGTGTCCTTTAGCCATTTGTACATTGTTAGAACACTGTATATATATATA
>NW_022262631.1:0-2500 GCF_002021735.2 Oncorhynchus kisutch | reverse complement strand
AGAGGTTATAGTAATGACTCTATGGTATAACAGGAGAGAGAGAGAGAGGTGTAGTAATGACTCTATGGTATAACAGGAGAGAGAGAGGTGTAGTAATGACTCTATGGTATAACAGGAGAGAGAGAGAGAGAGAGAGGTGTAGTAATGACTCTATGGTATAACAGGAGAGAGAGAGAGGTGTAGTAATGACTCTATGGTATAACAGGAGAGAGAGAGAGAGAGAGGTGTAGTAATGACTCTATGGTATAACAGGAGAGGGGGAGGTGTAGTAATGACTCTATGGTATAACAGGAGTGAGAGAGAGAGAGAGTGTAGTTATGACTCTATGTTATAACAGGAGAGAGAGAGGTGTGTAGTAATGACTCTATGGTATAACAGGAGAGAGAGTGAGGTGTAGTAATGACCCTATGGTATAACAGGAGAGAGAGAGGTGTAGTAATGACCCTATGGTATAACAGGAGAGAGAGAGGTGAGAGAGAGGTGTAGTAATGACCCTATGGTATAACAGGAGAGAGAGAGGTGTAGTAATGACCCTATGGTATAACAGGAGAGAGAGAGAGGTGTAGTAATGACTCTATGGTATAACAGGAGAGAGAGAGAGATGTGTACTAATGACCCTATGGTATAACAGGAGAGAGAGAGAGGTGTAGTAATGACTCTATGGTATAACAGGAGAGAGAGAGAGGTGTAGTAATGACCCTATGATATAACAGGAGAGAGAGAGGTGTAGTAATGACCCTATGGTATAACAGGAGAGAGAGAGGTTGTAGTAATGACCCTATGGTATAACAGGAGAGAGAGAGGTGTAGTAATGACCCTATGGTATAACAGGAGAGAGAGAGGTGTAAGTAATGACCCTATGGTAAACACACGAGAGAGAGAGGTGTAGTAATGACCCTATGGTATAACAGGAGAGAGAGAGTGTAGTAATGACCCTATGGTATAACAGGAGAGAGAGAGAGAGAGGTGTAGTAATGACTCTATGGTATAATAGGAGAAGAGAGAGGGGGAGAAGAGGTAGAGTAATGACCCATGGTATAACAGGAGAGAGAGAGGTGTAGTAATGACTCTATGGTATAACAGGAGAGAGAGAGGTGTTAGTAATGACCCTATGGTATAACAGGAGAGAGGAGAGGGTGTAATAATGACTCTATGGTATAACAGGAGAGGAGAGAGAGAGGTGTAGTAATGACCCTATGGTATAACAGGAGAGGAGAGAGGGTACTAATGACTCTATGGTGTTAAATGGAGACAGATTTTTGTTGTTTATGGTGTATAACAAGAGAGAGAGAGAGGTGTTGTAATGACTCTATGGTATAACAAGAGAGAGAGAGAGGTGTAGTAATGACCCTATGGTATAACAGGAGAGAGAGAGAGGTGTAATAATGACTCTATGGTATAAAGGAGGAGAGAGAGAGAGAGAGAGGTTGTAGTAATGACCCTATGGTATAACAGGAGAGAGAGAGAGGTGTAGTAATGACTCTATGGTGTAACAGGAGAGAGAGAGGGGTGTAGTAATGACCCTCTGGTATAACAGGGAGAGAGAGAGAGAGAGGTGTAGTAATGACCCTATGGATAACAGGAGAGAGAGAGAGGTGTAGTAATGACCCTATGGTATAACAGGGGAGAGAGGGTGTAGTAATGACCCTATGGTATAACAGAGAGAGAGAGGTGTAGTAATGACCCTATGGTATAACAGGAGAGAGAGAGAGAGAGAGGTGTAGATTTGTATATGACTCTATGGTATAACAGGAGAGAGAGAGAGTGGAGTAATGACCCTATGGTATAACAGGAGAGAGAGAGGTGTAGTAATGACTCTATGGTATAAACAGGAGAGAGAGGGTGTAGTAATGACCCTATGGTATAACAGGAGAGAGAGAGAGGTGTAATAATGACTCTATGGTATAACAGGAGAGAGAGAGAGTGTTGTAGTAATGACCCTATGGTATAACAGGAGAGAGAGAGAGGTGTACTAATGACTCTATGGTGTTAACAGGAGAGAGAGAGAGAGAGGTGTTGTAATGACTCTATGGTATAACAAGAGAGAGAGAGAGGTGTAGTAATGACCCTATGGTATAACAGGAGAGAGAGGAGAGGGGTGTAATAATGACTCTATGGTATAACAGGAGAGAGAGAGAGAGAGGTGTAGTAATGACCTATGGTATAACAGGAGAGAGAGAGAGGTGTAGTAATGACTCTATGGTGTAACAGGAGAGAGAGAGGGGTGTAGTAATGACCCTCTGGTATAACAGGAGAGAGAGAGGTGTAGTAATGATACTATGGTATAACAGGAGAGAGAGAGGTGTAGTAATGACCCTATGGTTATAACAGGAGAGAGGGTGTAGTAATGACCCTATGGTATAACAGGAGAGAGAGAGGTGTGTAATGACCCTATGGTATAACATGAGAGAGAGAGAGGTGTAGTAATGACTCTATGGTATAACAGGAGAGAGAGAGGTGTAGTAATGACCCTATGGTATAACAGGAGAGAGAGAGAGGT
>NW_022262630.1:393235-418160 GCF_002021735.2 Oncorhynchus kisutch | reverse complement strand
ACTCCATTATTCATTCTATGGTATTGGGAGAGAGAGACTCCATTATTCATTCTATGGTATTGGGAGAGAGAGACTCCATTATTCATTCTATGGTTGGGAGAGAGAGACTCCATTATTCTTCTATGGTATTGGGAGAGAGAGACTCCATTATTCATTCTATGCTATTGGGAGAGAGAGACTCCATTTTCATTCCTATGTATTGGTAGAGAGAGACTCCATTATTCATTCTATGCTATTGGGAGAGAGAGACTCCATTCTTCATTCTATGGGGGGAAAGAACTCCAATTTTTGGGAAAAATGGGGAGAGAGAGATACTCCTTCTTCATTCTATGGTATTGGGAGAGAGAGACTCCATTATTCATTCTATGGATTGGGAGAGAGATACTCCATTATTCATTCTATGGTATTGGAGAGAGAGACTCCATTCTTCATTCTATGGTATTGGGAGAGAGAGACTCCATTATTCATTCTATGGTATTGAGGGAGAGAGAGACTCCATTATTCATTCTATGGTATTGAGGGAGAGGGAGACTCCATTATTCATTCTATGTATTGGGAGAGAGAGACTCCATTCTTCATTCTATGGTATTGAGAGAGATACTCCATTCTTCATTCTATGGTATTGGGAGAGAGACTCCATTATTCATTCTATGGAATTGGGAGAGATACTCCATTATTCATTCTATGGTATTGGGAGAGAGAGACTCCATTCTTCATTCTATGGTATTGGGAGAGAGAGACTCCATTATTCATTCTATGGTATTGAGGGAGAGAGAGACTCCATTATTAATTCTATGGTATTGAGGGAGAGGGAGACTCCATTCATCATTATATAGAACTGAGGGAGAGAGAGAGAGACTCAATTCTTCATTCTATGGTATTGAGGGAGAGAGAGCGACTCCATTTTTCATTCTAATGTATTGAGGGAGAGAGAGAGAGACTCAATTCTTCATTCTATGGTATTGAGGGAGAGAGAGAGACTCCATTCTTCATTCTTTGTATTGAGGGAGAGAGAGAGAGAGAGACTCCATTCTTCATTCTAATGTATTGAGGAGAGAGAGACTCCATTCTTCATTCTATGGTATTGAGGGAGAGAGAGAGAGAGACTCCATTCTTCATTCTAAGGTATTGAGGGAGAGAGAGAGAGAGACTCCATTCTTCATTCTATGGTATTGAGGGAGAGAGAGAGAGAGACTCCATTCTTATCATTCTATGGTATTGGGAGAGAGAGACTCCATTATTCATTCTATGGAATTGGGAGAGAGATACTCCATTATTCATTCTATGGTATTGGGAGAGAGAGACTCCATTCTTCATTCTATGGTATTGGGAGAGAGAGACTCCATTATTCATTCTATGGTATTGAGGGAGAGAGAGACTCCATTATTCATTCTATGGTATTGAGGGGAGAGGGAGACTCCATTATTCATTCTATTGTATTGGAGAGAGAGACTCCATTCTTCATTCTATGGTATTGGGAGAGAGATACTCCTCATTCTTCATTCTATGTATTGGGAGAGAGAGACTCCATTATTCATTCTATGGAATTGGGAGAGAGATACTCCATTAGTTCATCTATGGTATTGGGAGAGAGAGACTCCATTCTTCATTCTATGGTATTGGGAGAGAGAGACTCCATTATTCATTCTATGGTATTGAGGGAGAGAGAGACTCCATTATTAATTCTATGGTATTGAGGGAGAGGAGACTCCATTCATCATTATATAGAACTGAGGGAGAGAGAGAGACTCAATTCTTCATTCTATGGTATTGAGGGAGAGAGAGCGACTCCATTTTTCATTCTAATGTATTGAGGGAGAGAGAGAGAGACTCAATTCTTCATTCTATGGTATTGAGGGAGAGAGAGAGACTCCATTCTTCATTCTTGGTATTGAGGGAGAGAGAGAGAGAGAGACTCCATTCTTCATTCTAAGGTATTGAGGGAGAGAGAGACTCCATTCTTCATTCTATGGTATTGAGGGAGAGAGAGAGAGAGACTCCATTCTTCATTCTAAGGTATTGAGGGAGAGAGAGAGAGAGACTCCATTCTTCATTCTATGGTATTGAGGGAGAGAGAGAGAGAGACTCCATTCTTCATGCTAAGGTATTGAGGGAGAGAGAGAGAGAGACTCCATTCTTCATTCTAAGGTATTGAGGGAGAGAGAGTGAGAGAGTAAGAGAGAGAGAGAGAGAGAGAGAGCTAGAGACTCCATTCTTTGTTCTATGTTATTGAGGGAGAAGGGGAGAGAGAGAGATTGAGAGAGAGAGGGACCCTAATTCTTCATTATGTGGTATTGAGCGAGAGGGAGAGAGAGAGACACTCCATTTTTCATTTTATGGTATTGAGGGAGAGAGGGAGAGAGAGAGACTCCATTCTTTGTTCTAGGGTATTGAAGGAGGGATGAGAGATGGTGAGAGAGAGAGAGACAGAGAGCGAGAATCCATTCTTGGTGCTTGAGTATTGCAGGAGGGATGGAGGGAGGGATGGAGAGAGAGAGAGACTCCATTCTTGGTTCTTGGTTGTTGAGCGAGAGAGGGATGAAGGGATGGAGGGATGGAGAGAGAGAAGGAGAGATGGTGATGACACAGTTTATGTGTTGTATCTCATAGAGCTAGTTGAGTGAGGTGAGAACAGAACAGCACAGAACAGGACTTGGTGCTCCTGGGAGCTGAACTCTACAATACCAGTGTATGTGTGTGTGTGTTTGTGTGTTTGTGTGCACGTGTGTGTGTGTGTGTGTGTGTGTGTACTGTACATTTCTGTGTGTGTGTGTGTGTGTGTGTGTATATGTGTGTGTGTGTGTGTGTGTGTACTGTACATTTCTGTGTGTGTGTGTGTGTGTGTGTCCTGTGGGTCAGATGTCCATTAGCACCCGCCCAAACTTATGCCCCGACCCTCTCCCTCCTCTCCCTCCTCTCTCTCCTCTCCCTCCGTCCCTCCTCTCCTCCTCTCCCTCCTCTCCTCTCCCTCCTCTCCTCCTCTCCTCCTCTCCCTCCTCTCCTCCTCTCCCTCCTCTCCCTCCTCTCCCTCCTCTCCTCCTCTCCCTCCTCTCCCTCCTCTCCTCCTCTCCTCCTCTCCTCCTCTCCCTCTGTCCCTCCTCTCCTCCATCACTCCTCTCCTCCTCTCCCCCTCTCCCTCCTCTCCTCCTCTCCCTCCTCTCCCTCCGTCCCTCCTCTCCTCCTCTCCTCCTCTCCCTTCTCTCCTCCTCTCCTCCTCTCCTCCTCTCCCTCTGTCCCTCCTCTCCTCCATCACTCCTCTCCTCCTCTCCCCCTCTCCCTCCTCTCCTCCTCTCCCTCCTCTCCCTCCGTCCCTCCTCTCCTCCATCACTCCTCTCCTCCTCTCCCCCTCTCCCTCCTCTCCTCTCCTACTCTCCTCCTCTCCCTCCTCTCCTCATCCCTCCTCTCCTCCACCTCCTCTCCCTCCTCTACTTCCTCTCCTCTCCCTCCTCTTCTCCTCTCCCCCCTCTCCCCCCTCCCCGTCCTCTCCCTCCTCCCACCCCTCTCCCCCCCCCTCTCCCTCCTCTCCCTCCTCTACTTCCTCACCTCTCCCCCCTCTCCCTCCCCTCCCCCCCCCCCCCCCCCCCCCCCCCTAGCCCCCCTCTCCCTCCTCCCACCCCTCTCCCTCCTCTCTGGCTGTGAGAGGGAGGGAGAGCGATGATCTGTCACTTTAGCTTCCAGTCTGCTGGCTGCCAACCCGTTGGGACTGACAGGCAAAGTTACTCTGCTTGTGACTCTCATGCTTGTGTGTGTGTGTGTGTGTGTGTGTGTGTGTGTGTGTGTGTGTGTGTGTGTGTGTGTGTGTGTGTGTGTGTGTGTGTGTGTGCCAAAACATGTTTGGAAGATAAGATGTTGAAATGGTTTAAATAATGGTTTAAATAATGGTTTAAATAATGGTTTAAATAATGGTTTAAATAATGGTTTAAATAATCAGAGAATTACTGAACCAAACCTGGATCATGTCCTTTGACCTCGACATTCCTCATATCCTGTCAACTCCTGTTATTCTAGACTCTCAGTGGGTTTCAACACACAGAGGTCGAACCTCTGTCACCTCCACTAATGGTCTCATATGTCCTGATAGATAGACACGACTTTAGGTCTCAGAACATCACTATAGTTCTCTGTGTCCTGATAGATAGACTCTACTTTAGGTCTCAGGACATCACTATAGTTCTCTGTGTCCTGATAGATAGACACTACTTTAGGTCTCAGGACATCACTATAGTTCTCTATGTCCTGATAGATAGACACGACTTTAGGTCTCAGGACATCACTATAGTTCTCTGTGTCCTGATAGATAGACACTACTTTAGGTCTCAGGACATCACTATAGTTTTCTATGTCCTGATCTCTCTCTGTCTCTGTATCTGTCTCTGTTTCTGTCTCTCTCTCTCTCTCTCTCTCTCTCTCTCTCTTCTCTCTCTCTCTCTCTCAGACCCAGTCTGAGGGTCAGGTGATGACAGCAGGGTAGCTCTCTCTCTATCTCTATCTCTCGGTCTCTCTCTCTCTCTCTGATCCTCTACCCACCACAGAGACCCAGTCTGAGGGTCAGGTGATGACAGCAGGGTAGCTCTCTCTATCTCTCTGTCTCTCTCTCTCTCTCTGATCCTCTACCCTCCACAGAGACCCAGTCTGAGTAGCTGTGACCTCTAGCACCGTACTGTCTGGAGATCCTTCAGGAAGGGCTCCATGTGTGTGTGTGTGTGTGTGTGTATGTGTGTGTGTGTGTACATCATACCACCATTCAAACAGTTGACCTTGGTTTGATTCTCAGATTGACTTATTGACTGTTCTACGCAGAGGAATATCGGCATGTTGAATAATGCAGAGACACGACTGTTTACCTTCTCATGTCACTGTACAGAGTCCTATAGAACCAGTCCTTTAGACCAGAGCCCTATAGAACCATATTCCCTATATAGTACACTACTTTAGACCAGGGCCCTATAGAACCCTATTCCCTATATAGTACACTACTTTAGACCAGGGCCCTATAGAACCCTATTCCCTATATAGTGCACTACTTTAGACCAGGGCCCTATAGAACCCTATTCCCTATGTAGTGCACTACTTTAGACCAGGGCCCTATGGAGGATAAGGTTTTAACCCTGTCAGTCACAAGACCCCAGATCAGACGTTCATTGATCAGACGTTCATTGATCAGACGTTCATTGATCGGCATGTCCAGCCTTTATATTTACTCTCACAATGAAGGGATTTAAAAAATGTAAAAACCATTTTCAGGACAACAAGGTCTAAGAAAGAGAATACAGAAGAATTTGACCAAGTTTTATTTACAAATGTCAACAACAACAAAATATGGTCATTCAAAATCAAAAACCTGTTAAAATGAATTTATTGAATTGTAAGTAAATCAATGGTTTGATCAGTGGGAAACGAAGAACCAACTAGTCAGTGTGTGGAGTAAAACACGTTACACTTTTATGTTCTTGAGATTCTCCGCTTCAGCTCTATAGGCGTTTTTTGTAAAAGAGACCCCCCCCCCCCCCCCCCCCCCCCCCCCCCCAGGGGCCCCTTCTCGGGATCCTCGCTCGTCTCTCAAACGCTGCTCCTAGCTCCGCCCCCGTTAATCACACGGGATAATGGGTTGGGATCAATGGATGCAGAAGAAATGGATTTATCCAATGGTTCAACCTGTAAGTCTGTAACTCAGACACGTGGGTTAGACGTGTGTCACGTCTTCTGCCGAAGTTGGTGCCTCTCCTTGTTCGCGGCATTTCGGAGGTCGACGTCATCCGGTTTTCTAGTCTCCACTGATCCACATTTCCATTTGTTTTGTCTTTATTGTCCAGACCTGGTTTCCATTACATTATCATTTAATTCTCTATTTAACCCTCTGGTCCCCCCCTCTGGTCCCCCCCTCTGGTCCCCCCCTCTGGGTCCCCCCCTCTGGTTCCCCCCCTCTGGTTCCCCCTCTCTGGTTCCCCCCCTCTGGTTCCCCCCCTCTTGTTCCCCCCCTCTGGTTCCCCCCCTCTGGTTCCATCCCCCTGGTTCCATCCCCCTGGTTCCCCCCCTCTGGTTCCCCCTCTCTGGTTCCCCCCCTCTGGTTCCATCCCCCTGGTTCCCCCCCTCTGGTTCCCCCTCTCTGGTTCCCCCCCTCTGGTTCCCCCCCTCTTGTTCCCCCCCTCTGGTTCCCCCCCTCTGGTTCCATCCCCCTGGTTCCATCCCCCTGGTTCCCCCCCTCTGGTTCCCCCTCTCTGGTTCCCCCCCTCTGGTTCCATCCCCCTGGTTCCCCCCCTCTGGTTCCCCCTCTCTGGTTCCCCCTCTCTAGTTCCCCCCCTCTGGTTCCCCCCCTCTGGTCCCCCCCCCTCTTGTTCCCCCTCTCTGGTTCCCCCCCTCTGGTTCCCCCCTCTGGTTCCCCCTCTCTGGTTCCCCCCTCTGGTTCCCCCCCTCTGTTCCCCCCCTCTTGTTCCCCCTCTCTGGTTGCCCCTCTCTGGTTCCCCCCCTCTGGTTCCATCCCCCTGGTTCCCCCCCTCTGGTTGCCCCCCTCTGGTCCCCCCCCTCTGGTTCCCCTCCCTGTTTTGTGCGTGTTTGTTCTGTGTTGTTTTCCTTGCGTGGAATTTACTTTGTCGTCGTTTTGAGTAAAAGTCCGTTATGACTCATCCTCTGTGTCCTGACGTCTGACTCCGTCCCACCAGCTGCACATCTACCCCTTTTACAAAACAAGTCGGTAAATCATGGCGGAGCGATTCGTTTGGGATAAAAACGCTTTACCTGAAAGCTAGTCATCACACCGACATTCATTGTCATTATAGTAGACTGTGTGGAGGAAATGATTCAATGATTTAATGACCTACTATGGGGTTTCTTTGGATGTTTTTACCCTGAGAATTTTATTTATTTTTATTTTACCTTTATTTAACCAGGCAAGTCAGTTAAGAACATATTCTTATTTTCAATGACGGCCTAGGAACAGTGGGTTAACTGCCTGTTCAGGGGCAGAACGACAGATTTTGTACCTTGTCAGCTTGGGGGTTTGAACTTGCAACCTTCCGGTTACTAGTCCAACACTCTAACCACTAGGCTACCCTGCCACCTCTACACTCTAACCACTAGGCTACCTGCCACCTCTACACTCTAACCACTAGGCTACCCTGCCACCTCTACACTCTAACCACTAGGCTACCTGCCTCCTCTACACTCTAACCACTAGGCTACCTGCCTCCTCTACACTCTAACCACTAGGCTACCTGCCTCCTCTACACTCTAACCACTAGGCTACCCTGCCTCCTCTACACTCTAACCACTAGGCTACCCTGCCGCCTCTACACTCTAACCACTAGGCTACCTGCCACCTCTACACTCTAACCACTAGGCTACCTGCCTCCTCTACACTCTAACCACTAGGCTACCTGCCTCCTCTACACTCTAACCACTAGGCTACCTGCCACCTCTACACTCTAACCACTAGGCTACCTGCCACCTCTACACTCTAACCACTAGGCTACCCTGCCACCTCTACACTCTAACCACTAGGCTACCTGCCTCCTCTACACTCTAACCACTAGGCTACCTGCCTCCTCTACACTCTAACCACTAGGCTACCTGCCTCCTCTACACTCTAACCACTAGGCTACCCTGCCTCCTCTACACTCTAACCACTAGGCTACCCTGCCGCCTCTACACTCTAACCACTAGGCTACCTGCCACCTCTACACTCTAACCACTAGGCTACCTGCCTCCTCTACACTCTAACCACTAGGCTACCTGCCTCCTCTACACTCTAACCACTAGGCTACCTGCCACCTCTACACTCTAACCACTAGGCTACCTGCCTCCTCTACACTCTAACCACTAGGCTACCTGCCTCCTCTACACTCTAACCACTAGGCTACCTGCCACCTCTACACTCTAACCACTAGGCTACCTGCCACCTCTACACTCTAACCACTAGGCTACCTGCCTCCTCTACACTCTAACCACTAGGCTACCTGCCTCCTCTACACTCTAACCACTAGGCTACCTGCCACCTCTACACTCTAACCACTAGGCTACCTGCCACCTCTACACTCTAACCACTAGGCTACCCTGCCGCCTCTACACTCTAACCACTAGGCTACCCTGCCGCCTCTACACTCTAACCACTAGGCTACCTGCCGCCCCTACACTCTAACCACTAGGCTACCCTACCTCCTCTACACTCTAACCACTAGGGTACCTGCCTCCTCTACACTCTAACCACTAGACTACCTGCCACCTCTACACTCTAACCACTAGACTACCTGCCACCTCTACACTCTAACCACTAGGCTACCCTGCCGCCCCCTACACTCTAACCACTAGGCTACCTGCCTCCTCCCCACTCTAACCACTAGGCTACCTGCCACCTCTACACTCTAACCACTAGGCTACCTGCCCCCTCTACACTCTAACCACTAGGCTACCCTGCCGCCTCTACACTCTAACCACTAGGCTACCTGCCCCCTCTACACTCTAACCACTAGGCTACCTGCCTCCTCTACACTCTAACCACTAGGCTACCTGCCTCCTCTACACTCTAACCACTAGGCTACCCTGCCTCCTCTACACTCTAACCACTAGGCTACCTGCCTCCTCTACACTCTAACCACTAGGCTACCTGCCTCCTCTACACTCTAACCACTAGGCTACCCTGCCTCCTCTACACTCTAACCACTAGACTACCCTGCCACCTCTACACTCTAACCACTAGGCTACCTGCCTCCTCTACACTCTAACCACTAGGCTACCTACCTCCTCTACACTCTAACCACTAGGCTACCTGCCTCCTCTACACTCTAACCACTAGGCTACCTGCCACCTCTACACTCTAACCACTAGGGTACCTGCCTCCTCTACACTCTAACCACTAGGCTACCTGCCTCCTCTACGCTCTAACCACTAGGCTACCTACCTCCTCTACACTCTAACCACTAGGCTACCTGCCTCCTGTACACTCTAACCACTAGGCTACCTGCCGCCCCTACACTCTAACCACTAGGCTACCCTGCCGCCCCTCCACTCTAACCACTAGGCTACCTACCTCCTCTACACTCTAACCACTAGGCTACCTACCTCCTCTACACTCTAACCACTAGGCTACCTACCACCCTCTACACTCTAACCACTAGGCTACCTGCCCCCTCTACACTCTAACCACTAGGCTACCCTGCCGCCTCTACACTCTAACCACTAGGCTACCTGCCTCCTCTACACTCTAACCACTAGGCTACCTGCCTCCTCTACACTCTAACCACTAGGCTACCTGCCTCCTCTACACTCTAACCACTAGGCTACCTGCCTCCTCTACACTCTAACCACTAGACTACCTGCCTCCTCTACACTCTAACCACTAGTCTACCTACCTCCTCTACACTCTAACCACTAGGCTACCTGCCTCCTCAACACTCTAACCACTAGGCTACCTGCCTCCTCTACACTCTAACCACTAGGGTACCTGCCTCCCCTACACTCTAACCACTAGGCTACCCTGCCGCCTCTACACTCTAACCACTAGGCTACCTGCCTCCTCTACACTCTAACCACTAGGCTACCCTGCCACCTCTACACTCTAACCACTAGGCTACCCTGCCACCTCTACACTCTAACCACTAGGCTACCTGCCTCCTCTACACTCTAACCACTAGGCTACCCTGCCACCTCTACACTCTAACCACTAGGCTACCTGCCTCCTCTACACTCTAACCATTAGGCTACCCTGCCACCTCTACACTCTAACCACTAGTCTACCTACCACCTCTACACTCTAACCACTAGGCTACCAGCCTCCTCTACACTCTAACCACTAGTCTACCTACCACCTCTACACTCTAACCACTAGGCTACCCTGCCTCCTCTACACTCTAACCACTAGGCTACCTGCCTCCTCTACACTCTAACCACTAGGCTACCCTGCCGCCTCTACACTCTAACCACTAGGCTACCTGCCTCCTCTACACTCTAACCACTAGGCTACCTGCCTCCTCTACACTCTAACCACTAGGCTACCTGCCTCCTCTACACTCTAACCACTAGGCTACCTGCCTCCTCTACACTCTAACCACTAGACTACCTGCCTCCTCTACACTCTAACCACTAGTCTACCTACCTCCTCTACACTCTAACCACTAGGCTACCTGCCTCCTCAACACTCTAACCACTAGGCTACCTGCCTCCTCTACACTCTAACCACTAGGGTACCTGCCTCCCCTACACTCTAACCACTAGGCTACCCTGCCGCCTCTACACTCTAACCACTAGGCTACCTGCCTCCTCTACACTCTAACCACTAGGCTACCCTGCCACCTCTACACTCTAACCACTAGGCTACCCTGCCACCTCTACACTCTAACCACTAGGCTACCTGCCTCCTCTACACTCTAACCACTAGGCTACCCTGCCACCTCTACACTCTAACCACTAGGCTACCTGCCTCCTCTACACTCTAACCACTAGGCTACCTGCCTCCTCTACACTCTAACCATTAGGCTACCCTGCCACCTCTACACTCTAACCACTAGTCTACCTACCACCTCTACACTCTAACCACTAGGCTACCAGCCTCCTCTACACTCTAACCACTAGTCTACCTACCACCTCTACACTCTAACCACTAGGCTACCCTGCCTCCTCTACACTCTAACCACTAGGCTACCTGCCTCCTCTACACTCTAACCACTAGACTACCTGCCGCCTCTACACTCTAACCACTAGGCTACCCTGCCACCTCTACACTCTAACCACTAGGCTACCTGCCTCCTCTACACTCTAACCACTAGGCTACCCTGCCACCTCTACACTCTAACCACTAGGCTACCTGCCTCCTCTACACTCTAACCACTAGGCTACCTGCCTCCTCTACACTCTAACCATTAGGCTACCCTGCCACCTCTACACTCTAACCACTAGTCTACCTACCACCTCTACACTCTAACCACTAGGCTACCAGCCTCCTCTACACTCTAACCACTAGTCTACCTACCACCTCTACACTCTAACCACTAGGCTACCCTGCCTCCTCTACACTCTAACCACTAGGCTACCTGCCTCCTCTACACTCTAACCACTAGACTACCTGCCGCCTCTACACTCTAACCACTAGGCTACCTGCCTCCTATACACTCTAACCACTAGGGTACCTGCCTCCTCTACACTCTAACCACTAGGCTACCCTGCCTCCTCCACACTCTAACCACTAGGGTACCTACCTCCTCTACACTCTAACCACTAGGGTACCTACCTCCTCTACACTCTAACCACTAGGCTACCTGCCTCCTCTACACTCTAACCACTAGGGTACCTACCTCCTCTACACTCTAACCACTAGGCTACCCTGCCTCCTCTACACTCTAACCACTAGGCTACCTGCCACCTCTACACTCTAACCACTAGGCTACCCTGCCTCCTCTACACTCTAACCACTAGGCTACCTGCCTCCTCTACACTCTAACCACTAGGCTACCCTGCCTCCTCTACACTCTAACCACTAGGCTACCTGCCTCCTCTACACTCTAACCACTAGGCTACCTGCCTCCTCTACACTCTAACCACTAGGCTACCTGCCTCCTCTACACTCTAACCACTAGACTACCCTACCTCCTCTACACTCTAACCACTAGGCTACCCTGCCTCCTCTACACTCTAACCACTAGGCTACCTGCCTCCTGTACACTCTAACCACTAGGCTACCTGCCTCCTCTACACTCTAACCACTAGGCTACCTGCCTCCTCTATACTCTAACCACTAGGCTACCTGCCTCCTCTATACTCTAACCACTAGGCTACCTGCCGCCCCTACACTCTAACCACTAGGCTACCTACCTCCTCTACACTCTAACCACTAGGCTACCTGCCTCCTGTACACTCTAACCACTAGGCTACCTGCCTCCTCTACACTCTAACCACTAGGCTACCTGCCTCCTCTATACTCTAACCACTAGGCTACCTGCCTCCACTACACTCTAACCACTAGGGTACCTACCTCCTCTACACTCTAACCACTAGGCTACCTGCCGCCCCTACACTCTAACCACTAGGCTACCTGCCTCCTCTACACTCTAACCACTAGGCTACCTGCCTCCTCTACACTCTAACCACTAGGCTACCTGCCTCCTTTACACTCTAACCACTAGGCTACCTGCATCCTCGACACTCTAACCACTAGGCTACCTGCCTCCTCTACACTCTAACCACTAGGCTACCTGCCTCCTCTACACTCTAACCACTAGGCTACCTGCCTCCTTTACACTCTAACCACTAGGCTACCCTGCCACCTCTACACTCTAACCACTAGGCTACCTGCCTCCTCTACACTCTAACCACTAGGCTACCCTGCCACCTCTACACTCTAACCACTAGGCTACCTGCCTCCTCTACACTCTAACCACTAGACTACCTACCTCCTCTACACTCTAACCACTAGACTACCCTGCCTCCTCTACACTCTAACCACTAGGCTACCTGCCTCCTCTACACTCTAACCACTAGGCTACCTGCCTCCTCTACACTCTAACCACTAGGGTACCTACCTCCTCTACACTCTAACCACTAGGCTACCTGCCTCCTCTACACTCTAACCACTAGGGTACCCTGCCACCTCTACACTCTAACCACTAGGCTCCCTGCCACCTCTACACTCTAACCACTAGGGTACCTACCTCCTCTACACTCTAACCACTAGGCTACCTGCCGCCTCTACACTCTAACCACTAGGCTACCTGCCTCCTCTACACTCTAACCACTAGGCTACCTGCCTCCTCTACACTCTAACCACTAGTCTACCTGCCTCCTCTACACTCTAACCACTAGGCTACCTGCCTCCCCTACACTCTAACCACTAGGCTACCCTGCCACCTCTACACTCTAACCACTAGGGTACCTACCTCCTCTACTCTCTAACCACTAGGCTACCTGCCACCTCTACACTCTAACCACTAGGCTACCCTGCCACCTCTACACTCTAACCACTAGGGTACCTACCTCCTCTACACTCTAACCACTAGGCTACCTGCCACCCTCTACACTCTAACCACTAGGGTACCCTGCCTCCTCTACACTCTAACCACTAGGCTACCCTGCCTCCTCTACACTCTAACCACTAGGGTACCTACCTCCTCTACACTCTAACCACTAGGCTACCTGCCTCCTCTACACTCTAACCACTAGGCTACCCTGCCTCCTCTACACTCTAACCACTAGGCTACCCTGCCTCCTCTACACTCTAACCACTAGGGTACCTACCTCCTCTACACTCTAACCACTAGGCTACCTGCCTCCTCTACACTCTAACCACTAGGCTACCTGCCTTCTCTACACTCTAACCACTAGGCTACCCTGCCTCCTCTACACTCTAACCACTAGGCTACCCTGCCTCCTCTACACTCTAACCACTAGGCTACCTGCCTTCTCTACACTCTAACCACTAGGCTACCCTACCTCCTCTACACTCTAACCACTAGGCTACCCTGCCTCCTCTACACTCTAACCACTAGGGTACCTACCTCCTCTACACTCTAACCACTAGGCTACCTGCCTCCTCTACACTCTAACCACTAGACTACCCTACCTCCTCTACACTCTAACCACTAGACTACCTGCCTCCTCTACACTCTAACCACTAGACTACCCTGCCTCCTCTACACTCTAACCACTAGGCTACCTGCCGTCCCCTACACTCTAACCACTAGGCTACCTGCCTCCTCTACACTCTAACCACTAGGCTACCTGCCTCCTCTACACTCTAACCACTAGACTACCTGCCTCCTCTACACTCTAACCACTAGACTACCTGCCTCCTCTACACTCTAACCACTAGACTACCCTGCCTCCTCTACACTCTAACCACTAGGCTACCTACCACCTCTACACTCTAACCACTAGGCTACCTGCCTCCTCTACACTCTAACCACTAGGCTACCTGCCTCCTCTACACTCTAACCACTAGGCTACCTGCCTCCTCTACACTCTAACCACTAGACTACCCTGCCACCTCTACACTAACCACTAGGCTACCTGCCTCCTCTACACTCTAACCACTAGGCTACCTGCCACCTCTACACTCTAACCACTAGACTACCTGCCACCTCTACATTCTAACCACTAGGCTACCTGCCTCCTCTACACTCTAACCACTAGGCTACCTGCCTCCTCTACACTCTAACCACTAGGCTACCTGCCTCCTCTACACTCTAACCACTAGGCTACCTGCCACCTCTACACTCTAACCACTAGACTACCCTACCACCTCTACACTCTAACCACTAGGCTACCCTGCCGCCTCTACACTCTAACCACTAGGCTACCCTGCCACCTCTACACTCTAACCACTAGACTACCCTACCACCTCTACACTCTAACCACTAGGCTACCTGCCACCTCTACACTCTAACCACTAGACTACCTGCCTCCTCTACACTCTAACCACTAGGCTACCTGCCACCTCTACACTCTAACCACTAGACTACCTGCCTCCTCTACACTCTAACCACTAGGCTACCCTGCCACCTCTACACTAACCACTAGGCTACCTGCCTCCTCTACACTCTAACCACTAGGCTACCCTGCCACCTCTACACTCTAACCACTAGACTACCCTACCACCTCTACACTCTAACCACTAGGCTACCTGCCACCTCTACACTCTAACCACTAGACTACCTGCCTCCTCTACACTCTAACCACTAGGCTACCTGCCACCTCTACACTCTAACCACTAGACTACCTGCCTCCTCTACACTCTAACCACTAGGCTACCCTGCCACCTCTACACTAACCACTAGGCTACCTGCCTCCTCTACACTCTAACCACTAGGCTACCCTGCCACCTCTACACTCTAACCACTAGACTACCCTACCACCTCTACACTCTAACCACTAGGCTACCTGCCACCTCTACACTCTAACCACTAGGCTACCTGCCACCTCTACACTCTAACCACTAGGCTACCTGCCACCTCTACACTCTAACCACTAGACTACCCTGCCTCCTCTACACTCTAACCACTAGGCTACCTGCCTCCTCTACACTCTAACCACTAGGCTACCTGCCACCTCTACACTCTAACCACTAGACTACCCTACCACCTCTACACTAACCACTAGGCTACCTGCCACCTCTACACTCTAACCACTAGACTACCTGCCGCCTCTACACTCTAACCACTAGGCTACCCTGCCTCCTCTACACTCTAACCACTAGGCTACCTGCCTCCTCTACACTCTAACCACTAGGCTACCTGCCACCTCTACACTCTAACCACTAGACTACCCTACCACCTCTACACTAACCACTAGGCTACCTGCCACCTCTACACTCTAACCACTAGACTACCCAGCCTCCTCTCTGGTTGGGCTGTTATATGTTTGTTTTTTTGCTGGATATGTGACTCACTCGAGACACGCTTATGTCTGGTCGACAGATTTTGCTGGTACAGGATGTGACTTAGTCTGATGTCTGGTCGACAGATAAGAGCCGTTTGATTACGACCTCAGTATGTGACATCCCTGTTTTAACAATCTACAGGAACTTAGATGTGTGGAAACGTGTAGGAGGGTTTCTGGACAACGGTGCCAACGTCAGCTATCTTAATCTGAACGGACAAGCTTTTACACACGCCCCCTGTTTCCACCCATCTGCCGAACTGTACTTTTTCTATAAGAGGAGAGAGACAACTCTGTTCGTTGGGCTTTCCTAACGATGCACTGTTGACTGGTTGTTATCAAAAAATCTTATAATGAAGTTGTTTTTGAAGAATGCAGTCCTCTCTCCTTTTGGTGACAATTACCATGACAACTATTAATTGTTAAATGTCTAAGCTGAAGTATGGAATTGTTTAAAGACGGTCATACCATGGACCATTGAGCTATTGGATTTGGGATTTTAGAACCCCTTTATATAATAATAAAATATATATTAAACAATTATTTGATAAAATATTGAATTTGGCTTTTACTACTATAGCCCAGAGAAACTGATTGAATTACATTTTCATAAATGGTAAAATAGACAGTCCAATAAATCATACAAAATGAGGTTTTAAAGTGTCTTATCCTTTAAATCTAGAACATTACTGTATAAGAAACGAGGTTTTAAAGTGTCTTATCCTTAAAATCTAGAACATTACTGTATAAGAAACAAGGTTTAAAAGTGTCTTATCCTTTAAATCTAGAACATTACTGTATAAGAAACAAGGTTTAATAGTGTCTTATCCTTTAAATCTAGAACATTACTGCATAAGAAACAAGGTTTAATAGTGTCTTATCCTTTAAATCTAGAACATTACTGCATAAGAAACAAGGTTTAAAAGTGTCTTATCCTTTAAATCTAGAACATTACTGTATAAGAAACAAGGTTTAATAGTGTCTTATCCTTTAAATCTAGAACATTACTGTATAAGAAACAAGGTTTTAAAGTGTCTTATCCTTTAAATCTAGAACATTACTGTATAAGAAACAAGGTTTTAAAGTGTCTTATCCTTAAAATCTAGAACATTACTGTATAAGAAACAAGGTTTAAAAGTGTCTTATCCTTTAAATCTAGAACATTACTGTATAAGAAACAAGGTTTTAAAGGGTCTTATCCTTAAAATCTAGAACATTACTGTATAAGAAACAAGGTTTTAAAGGGTATTATCCTTAAAATCTAGAACATTACTGTTTAAGAAACAAGGTTTTAAAGGGTCTTATCCTTAAAATCTAGAACATTACTGTATAAGAAACAAGGTTTTAAAGTGTCTTATCCTTTAAATCTAGAACATTACTGTATAAGAAACAGGGTTTTAAAGTGTCTTATCCTTTAAATCTAGAACATTACTGTATAAGAAACGAGGTTTAAAAGTGTCTTATCCTTTAAATCTAGAACATTACTGTATAAGAAACAAGGTTTTAAAGTGTCTTATCCTTAAAATCTAGAACATTACTGTATAAGAAACAAGGTTTTAAAGTGTCTTATCCTTTAAATCTAGAACATTACTGTATAAGAAACAAGGTTTAAAAGGGTCTTATCCTTAAAATCTAGAACATTACTGTATAAGAAACAAGGTTTTAAAGTGTCTTATCCTTTAAATCTAGAACATTACTGTATAAGAAACAAGGTTTAATAGTGTCTTATCCTTTAAATCTAGAACATTACTGCATAAGAAACAAGGTTTAATAGTGTCTTATCCTTTAAATCTAGAACATTACTGTTTAAGAAACAAGGTTTTAAAGGTCTGTCCTTTAAATCTACTAGATATATAGAAAACAGAGATTTGTTCACATATTTAACACCTTTTTGTGTCGTCACAAAACTACCTTCATACGACCTTCATTTGTTGTTTTAAAAGTGGTACCGGCTACCTTCAGACGAGTCCTGTGACACTTGTGGGAGATATAGAGAAAAACGGAGAACACCATCATGTTTGTGAGAATCTCCCCTTTCCACAGTGGGGTCACATAACATTGTTGTTCTAATATTTTGGACGCAACAAACAGAAATTGGCACATCGACGGTACCGATTTCAGACGAGTCCTGTGACTCTTGTGGGGGTCGTAGAGCAAAACGGAGATGACCATCGCGTTGGTGAGAGTCTCCCCTTTCCATAGAGAGGTCATAGTTTCCCCCTTTCCATAACAGTGTTGTAGGTCAAACCGTTTGGACATTACAGACGTTTTTGTGAGAAGACCAATTTTCATTGATCGGCATGTCTCACAAAAAAAACACTGTAGCTCTTTCACCTTTGACCTCGGATGTGGTGGGTTGAGACTCATTCCAATGCAATACAACAGAAATCTCTAGCTTAAAGGGACATCGGTGCGTCAATCGACTCTAAGGAGGTTTAACATAAAATAATGTGTTTACCAGTCAGTCATTTGTCATGATATATTTCAGTTGAACTACCACTGCTTTTACGTCCAACACAAGACTGGACTTCCCTTGGTATTCCCTCTAGGACTTCCCTTGGTATTCCCTCTAGGACTTCCCTTGGTATTCCCTCTAGGACTTCCCTTGGTATTCCCTCTAGGACTTCCCTTGGTATTCCCTATAGGACTTCCCTTGGTATTCCCTCTAGGACTTCCCTTGGTATTCCCTCTAGGACTTCCCTTGGTATTCCCTCTAGGACTTCAACTTGGTATTCCCTCTAGGACTTCCCTTGGTATTCCCTCTAGGACTTCCCTTGGTATTCCCTCTAGGACTTCCCTTGGTATTCCCTCTAGGACTTCCCTTGGTATTCCCTCTAGGACTTCCCTTGGTATTCCCTCTAGGACTTCCCTTGGTATTCCCTCTAGGACTTACCTTGGTATTCCCTCTAGGACTTCCCTTGGTAATCCCTCTAGGACTTCCCTTGGTATTCCCTCTAGGACTTCCCTTGGTATTCCCTCTAGGACTTCCCTTGGTATCCCCTCTAGGACTTCCCTTGGTATTCCTTCTAGGACTTCCCTTGGTATTCCCTCTAGGACTTCCCTTGGTATTCCCTCTAGGACTTCCCTTGGTATCCACTCTAGGACTTCCCTTGGTATCCCCTCTAGGACTTCCCTTGGTATCTCCTCTAGGACAGGACTGAATCAGTGTCAGGTGTCTTCCCTTGGTATCCCCTCCAGGACTGAATCTGTATCAGGTGTCTTACCTTGGTATTCCCTCTAGGACTGAATCTGTGTCAGGTGTCTTCCCTTGGTATCCCCTCTAGGACTGAATCTGTGTCAGGTGTCTTCCCTTGGTATCCCCTCCAGGACAGGACTGAATCTGTGTCAGGTGTCATGTGTCTTCCCTTGGTATCCCCTTCAGGACAGGACTGAATCTGTGTCAGGTGTCATCCCTTGGTATCCCCTCTAGGACTGAATCTGTGTCAGGTGTCAGGTGTCTTACCTTGGTATCCCCTCTGGACAGGACTGAATCTGTGTCAGGTGTCAGGTGTCTTCCCTTGGTATCCCCTCCAGGACAGGACTGAATCTGTGTCAGGTGTCTTACCTTGGTATCCCCTCTAGGACAGGACTGAATCTGTGTCAGGTGTCTTACCTTGGTATCCCCTCCAGGGCAGGACTGAATCTGTGTCAGGTGTCTTCCCTTGGTATCCCCTCTAGGACAGGACTGAATCTGTGTCAGGTGTCAGGTGTCTTACCTTGGTATCCCCTCCAGGGCAGGACTGAATCTGTGTCAGGTGTCTTCCCTTGGTATTCCCTCTAGGACTTCCCTTGGTATTCCCTCTAGGACTTCCCTTGGTATTCCCTCTAGGACTTCCCTTGGTATTCCCTCTAGGACTTCCCTTGGTATTCCCTCTAGGACTTCCCTTGGTATTCCCTCTAGGACTTCCCTTGGTATTCCCTCTAGGACTTCCCTTGGTATTCCCTCTAGGACTTCAACTTGGTATTCCCTCTAGTACTTCCCTTGGTATTCCCTCTAGGACTTCCCTTGGTATTCCCTCTAGGACTTCCCTTGGTATTCCCTCTAGGACTTCCCTTGGTATTCCCTCTAGGACTTCCCTTGGTATTCCCTCTAGGACTTCCCTTGGTATTCCCTCTAGGACTTACCTTGGTATTCCCTCTAGGACTTCCCTTGGTAATCCCTCTAGGACTTCCCTTGGTATTCCCTCTAGGACTTCCCTTGGTATTCCCTCTAGGACTTCCCTTGGTATCCCCTCTAGGACTTCCCTTGGTATTCCCTCTAGGACTTCCCTTGGTATTCCCTCTAGGACTTCCCTTGGTATTCCCTCTAGGACTTCCCTTGGTATCCACTCTAGGACTTCCCTTGGTATCCCCTCTAGGACTTCCCTTGGTATCTCCTCTAGGACAGGACTGAATCTGTCAGGTGACTTCCCTTGGTATCCCCTCTAGGACAGGACTGAATCAGTGTCAGGTGTCTTCCCTTGGTATCCCCTCCAGGACTGAATCTGTATCAGGTGTCTTACCTTGGTATTCCCTCTAGGACTGAATCTGTGTCAGGTGTCTTCCCTTGGTATCCCCTCTAGGACTGAATCTGTGTCAGGTGTCTTCCCTTGGTATCCCCTCCAGGACAGGACTGAATCTGTGTCAGGTGTCATGTGTCTTCCCTTGGTATCCCCTTCAGGACAGGACTGAATCTGTGTCAGGTGTCATCCCTTGGTATCCCCTCTAGGACTGAATCTGTGTCAGGTGTCAGGTGTCTTACCTTGGTATCCCCTCTGGACAGGACTGAATCTGTGTCAGGTGTCAGGTGTCTTCCCTTGGTATCCCTTCCAGGACAGGACTGAATCTGTGTCAGGTGTCTTACCTTGGTATCCCCTCTAGGACAGGACTGAATCTGTGTCAGGTGTCTTACCTTGGTATCCCCTCCAGGGCAGGACTGAATCTGTGTCAGGTGTCTTCCCTTGGTATCCCCTCTAGGACAGGACTGAATCTGTGTCAGGTGTCAGGTGTCTTACCTTGGTATCCCCTCCAGGGCAGGACTGAATCTGTGTCAGGTGTCTTCCCTTGGTATTCCCTCTAGGACTTCCCTTGGTATTCCCTCTAGGACTTCCCTTGGTATTCCCTCTAGGACTTCCCTTGGTATTCCCTCTAGGACTTCAACTTGGTATTCCCTCTAGGACTTCCCTTGGTATTCCCTCTAGGACTTCCCTTGGTATTCCCTCTAGGACTTCCCTTGGTATTCCCTCTAGGACTTACCTTGGTATTCCCTCTAGGACTTCCCTTGGTAATCCCTCTAGGACTTCCCTTGGTATTCCCTCTAGGACTTCCCTTGGTATTCCCTCTAGGACTTCCCTTGGTATCCCCTCTAGGACTTCCCTTGGTATTCCCTCTAGGACTTCCCTTGGTATTCCCTCTAGGACTTCCCTTGGTATTCCCTCTAGGACTTCCCTTGGTATCCACTCTAGGACTTCCCTTGGTATCCCCTCTAGGACTTCCCTTGGTATCTCCTCTAGGACAGGACTGAATCTGTCAGGTGACTTCCCTTGGTATCCCCTCTAGGACAGGACTGAATCAGTGTCAGGTGTCTTCCCTTGGTATCCCCTCCAGGACTGAATCTGTATCAGGTGTCTTACCTTGGTATTCCCTCTAGGACTGAATCTGTGTCAGGTGTCTTCCCTTGGTATCCCCTCCAGGACAGGACTGAATCTGTGTCAGGTGTCAGGTGTCTTCCCTTGGTATCCCCTTCAGGACAGGACTGAATCTGTGTCAGGTGTCAGGTGTCATCCCTTGGTATCCCCTCTAGGACTGAATCTGTGTCAGGTGTCAGGTGTCTTACCTTGGTATCCCCTCTGGACAGGACTGAATCTGTGTCAGGTGTCAGGTGTCTTCCCTTGGTATCCCCTCCAGGACAGGACTGAATCTGTGTCAGGTGTCTTACCTTGGTATCCCCTCTAGGACAGGACTGAATCTGTGTCAGGTGTCTTACCTTGGTATCCCCTCCAGGGCAGGACTGAATCTGTGTCAGGTGTCTTCCCTTGGTATCCCCTCTAGGACAGGACTGAATCTGTGTCAGGTGTCAGGTGTCTTACCTTGGTATCCCCTCCAGGGCAGGACTGAATCTGTGTCAGGTGTCTTCCCTTGGTATCCCCTCTAGGACAGGACTGAATCTGTGTCAGGTGTCAGGTGTCTTACCTTGGTATCCCCTCTAGGACTGAATCTGTGTCAGGTGACGTCCCTTGGTATCCCCTCTAGGACAGGACTGAATCTGTGTCAGGTGTCTTCCCTTGGTATCCCCTCCAGGACTGAATCTGTGTCAGGTGTCTTACCTTGGTATCCCCTCTAGGACAGGACTGAATCTTTGTCAGGTGTCAGGTGTCTTACCTTGGTATCCCCTCTAGGACTGAATCTGTGTCAGGTGACATCCCTTGGTATCCCCTCTAGGACAGGACTGAATCTGTGTCAGGTGTCTTACCTTGGTATCCCCTCCAGGACAGGACTGAATCTGTATAAGGTGTCTTACCTTGGTATCCCCTCTAGGACAGGACTGAATCTGTGTCAGGTGTCAGGTGTCTTCCCTTGGTATCCCCCCTAGGACAGGACTGAATCTGTGTCAGGTGACTTCCCTTGGTATCCCCTCTAGGACTGAATCAGTGTCAGGTGTCTTACCTTGGTATCCCCTCTAGGACAGGACTGAATCTGTGTCAGGTGTCTTCCCTTGGTATCCCCTCTAGGACTTCCCTTGGTAATCCCTCTAGGACTTCCCTTGGTATTCCCTCTAGGACTTCCCTTGGTATTCCCTCTAGGACTTCCCTTGGTATCCCCTCTAGGACTTCCCTTGGTATTCCCTCTAGGACTTCCCTTGGTATTCCCTCTAGGACTTCCCTTGGTATTCCCTCTAGGACTTCCCTTGGTATCCACTCTAGGACTTCCCTTGGTATCCCCTCTAGGACTTCCCTTGGTATCTCCTCTAGGACAGGACTGAATCTGTCAGGTGACTTCCCTTGGTATCCCCTCTAGGACAGGACTGAATCAGTGTCAGGTGTCTTCCCTTGGTATCCCCTCCAGGACTGAATCTGTATCAGGTGTCTTACCTTGGTATTCCCTCTAGGACTGAATCTGTGTCAGGTGTCTTCCCTTGGTATCCCCTCCAGGACAGGACTGAATCTGTGTCAGGTGTCAGGTGTCTTCCCTTGGTATCCCCTTCAGGACAGGACTGAATCTGTGTCAGGTGTCAGGTGTCATCCCTTGGTATCCCCTCTAGGACTGAATCTGTGTCAGGTGTCAGGTGTCTTACCTTGGTATCCCCTCTGGACAGGACTGAATCTGTGTCAGGTGTCAGGTGTCTTCCCTTGGTATCCCCTCCAGGACAGGACTGAATCTGTGTCAGGTGTCTTACCTTGGTATCCCCTCTAGGACAGGACTGAATCTGTGTCAGGTGTCTTACCTTGGTATCCCCTCCAGGGCAGGACTGAATCTGTGTCAGGTGTCTTCCCTTGGTATCCCCTCTAGGACAGGACTGAATCTGTGTCAGGTGTCAGGTGTCTTACCTTGGTATCCCCTCCAGGGCAGGACTGAATCTGTGTCAGGTGTCTTCCCTTGGTATCCCCTCTAGGACAGGACTGAATCTGTGTCAGGTGTCAGGTGTCTTACCTTGGTATCCCCTCTAGGACTGAATCTGTGTCAGGTGACGTCCCTTGGTATCCCCTCTAGGACAGGACTGAATCTGTGTCAGGTGTCTTCCCTTGGTATCCCCTCCAGGACTGAATCTGTGTCAGGTGTCTTACCTTGGTATCCCCTCTAGGACAGGACTGAATCTTTGTCAGGTGTCAGGTGTCTTACCTTGGTATCCCCTCTAGGACTGAATCTGTGTCAGGTGACATCCCTTGGTATCCCCTCTAGGACAGGACTGAATCTGTGTCAGGTGTCTTACCTTGGTATCCCCTCCAGGACAGGACTGAATCTGTATAAGGTGTCTTACCTTGGTATCCCCTCTAGGACAGGACTGAATCTGTGTCAGGTGTCAGGTGTCTTCCCTTGGTATCCCCCCTAGGACAGGACTGAATCTGTGTCAGGTGACTTCCCTTGGTATCCCCTCTAGGACTGAATCAGTGTCAGGTGTCTTACCTTGGTATCCCCTCTAGGACAGGACTGAATCTGTGTCAGGTGTCTTCCCTTGGTATCCCCTCTAGGACAGGACTGAATCTGTGTCAGGTGTCTTACCTTGGTATCCCCTCCAGGACAGGACTGAATCTGTATAAGGTTTCTTACCTTGGTATCCCCCCTAGGACAGGACTGAATCTGTGTCAGGTGACTTCCCTTGGTATCCCCTCCAGGACAGGACTGAATCTGTGTCAGGTGTCAGGTGTCTTCCCTTGGTATCCCCTCTAGGACAGGACTGAATCTGTGTCAGGTGTCTTACCTTGGTATCCCCTCTAGGACAGGACTGAATCTGTGTCAGGTGTCTTACCTTGGTAATCCCCTCTAGGACAGGACTGAATCTGTGTCAGGTGTCAGGTGTCTTCCCTTGGTATCCCCTCTAGGACAGGACTGAATCTGTGTCAGGTGTCAGGTGTCTTACCTTGGTATCCCCTCCAGGACTGAATCTGTGTCAGGTGTCTTCCCTTGGTATCCCCTCTAGGACAGGACTGAACCTGTGTCAGGTGTCTTACCTTGGTATCCCCTCTAGGACAGGACTGAATCTGTGTCAGGTGTCTTACCTTGGTATCCCCTCCAGGACAGGACTGAATCTGTGTCAGGTGTCAGGTGTCTTCCCTTGGTATCCCCTCTAGGACAGGACTGAATCTGTGTCAGGTGTCAGGTGTCTTGCCTTGGTATTCCCTCTAGGACAGGACTGAATCTGTGTCAGGTGTCTTACCTTGGTATCCCCTCTAGGACAGGACTGAATCTGTGTCAGGTGTCAGGTGTCTTCCCTTGGTATCCCCTCTAGGACAGGACTGAATCTGTGTCAGGTGTCTTACCTTGGTATCCCCTCCAGGACAGGACTGAATCTGTGTCAGGTGTCAGGTGTCTTCCCTTGGTATCCCCTCTAGGACAGGACTGAATCTGTGTCAGGTGTCAGGTGTCTTCCCTTGGTATTCCCTCTAGGACAGGACTGAATCTGCGTCAGGTGTCTTACCTTGGTATCCCCTCTAGGACAGGACTGAATCTGTGTCAGGTTTCAGGTGTCTTCCCTTGGTATCCCCTCTAGGACAGGACTGAATCTGTGTCAGGTGTCTTACCTTGGTATTCCCTCTAGGACAGGACTGAACCTGTTCAGGTGTCTTCCCTTGGTATCCCCTCTAGGACAGGACTGAATCTCTGTCCGTCACGTCGACCCTAATACTCTAAATATTCATTAAATGAGGTGATTAAATCTGGGTCCTTTAGTTAATAGCTGTGATCATGGAGCACAGCGACAGATTGGTCCGTGTTAGGAGATGATGCTGTTGGCTTGAAACAGGGTGAGGGGGTGAACAGAGTGACATTCTCTGTGTGTGTGTGTGTGTGTTGTGTGATGCGTGTGTGTGGTGTTTGGTGTGTATGGGTGTGTGTGTGATGCGTGTTTGTGTGTGTGTGTGTCTGTGTCTGT